>NW_015386864.1:186207-190105 GCF_001527695.2 Protobothrops mucrosquamatus | reverse complement strand
GGTTCTCCTGCTTGAGCATGGGCTGGACTAGAAGAACTCCAAGGTCCTTTCCAACTCTTTTATTGTGTATTCTATTTCTCAGATAACATGACAAGATTGTGTTTTGGTCAACAAAATTGGACCTGCCCGGAGTTTAACTCTACTTGAGTCCAACAATTTATCCACCATATGCCTAAACCATATCTCACAGTACCCCTATAAAATACTTCTGGGGTTCCCCCCTTCTCAGCAGGGAATAGGTCACTTTAAAAAGGATCATTTGGCTATAGGCTGTGGTGTGCTGGAGCTGGTTCATACAGGCTCATAAGAATGATTATTACATTTTTTTTGGAATTTTGCAAGCTGGTTGACAGCAAAACTGACCCAAGGCACTTATCATACCACTCAGCAGTATGGCAATGTGGCAATGGAGTTGGCAATGTCAATGGAGCAGCTATAATTGCCCTGGAAGCCCATTACAAAGCATTCATTCTAAATTGTTTCAAATCACAGTTAGAGAAAGCAAGAAAAAGGGAGGGAGATAGCTTACAGTAGTCACACTCAATGTAGCATTTCCTGAAACTGCAGCAAACAAAATTGCTTGAAAAGCCTTATTTATAATGGTTTCAAGCACAGATTGCACCATCATTATTCTACAATAAGAGCATGTGTTACTCTTCCTGATATTAAGCAAGCTTCCTTTCTAAAGACTGTTTTATAACAGAAATCTGGTAAATGGTGCATGACAGCATGAACCAAAACATGTCATATTTTAGCACTAAGTTAACAACAACAGGAGGAAATGCTATTTGCTAAAGAAAAAAGTTACAAAAAATAGTAAGTTTTTTGGGGGAATCACCTGCAAATATGAAAAATCCATCCCCAAATGCAGTCTAAGTATATTTTAATAAACAGACTGAAATGCATGTAGTGACCTTACTTTGTTGTGTTAAAACTGTCAAGTTCAAATGAAAACCCATTATAAAATGTTTGAAAGCTTTTTGAGAGAAAATGTAATTTTAAAACATGCTGGAGCTATGGAAACATTTTTTTATATAATTATTTTTAACTGAGCTCCAACATATTATATAGGTTGTTATGCAACATATTTATGTACTTCTGAGTTTCCAGTCTTACAAATATTAACCCTAGATTTTCTCTTCAGCTCATACTTACTTCGTTTGCTGCTTCTTGTAATCACTATACAGCAGCCTGTGAGGTTGCTATACTGCCACCCTCTGTAGCCGGGGGGTCAAACTGCTGGCCCACGGGCCGGATCCATCATGGTGAAACTGTGCTTACCCTATAGCCGGCAATGGCAAAAAAAGTCACAATATGTTGTGACATGTCACATGACGTTGCGAGTTTGACACCCCTGCCCTATGGGATAGCTTAGATGGGTATACTGGAATCGGGGACAAAGTCCTGCTTTCTCCAGTTGGCTAATAGTGTCCTTGTTCTCCTCTTAGGTTGCACAGTTTTTAGAGGTTAAAGAGTCTAAAGTCTGAAAGGCTAAGATTCTTTGCTTAAAAGGTTGAAATTCTATAGCTTTTGAATAAATATTTTTCTTTTCTAATATTTTTTATATATTTAATATAATTTATATATATATATGTGTGTGTGTGTGTGTGTGTGTGTGTGTGTGTGTGTTTTCTGAGGTTTTCGCGGGTGTTTGTATGTAGGTCTTTAGTTATTCGGGTTTTCTCCCGCGTAGAATTAGAAGTTTCTTGGCGACGTTTCGACGAAGTCACATTCGTCATCTTCAGGCTGGTGTCTTCAGCTTCGTGCTGAAGTACTACCAGAAGCACGAAGCTGAAGACACCAGCCTGAAGATGACGAATGTGACTTCGTCGAAACGTCGCCAAGAAACTTCTAATTCTACACGGGAGAAAACCCGAATAACTAAAGACCTACATATATATATATATATTCAAGTTTACTATTGTATGTTAGAGTTAAAGTATGTTAATTTTGTTTGTTTTATGAATGGATAGCTTAATTTAGACTTGGGATGTTATGTATTTATCCCTTTACTCAGTTCTGGGAAGTCCGGGGGGAGGGGGGAAGGGGATGAAGGGGTAGAATTATATAAAATTTGGTGTATTTATAAATATAATGTAAATGTTTGTCCTTAAGAAGAGGAGATGATCGGCTAGTACCCCTAAACTGCATCCGAGGTGGTGGAAAATAAGGTGATGGGATGTGTAGGATAGTTGGAAAGGAGGAAAGAGGAGAGGTGGTGGTTAAGAGGGGGAGGAAGGGAGAGGGAAGTAGGTAGGAAGGTTGAGGGAGTGTGGATGCAGGGGGGGACCGCCGATTATTTCTGAATACCTACTGAGTAGGCTTTTTATGTGTTTGTTTTTCTAATGAAATGCACCATATTTGTATTATTTGTTTATGTTTATTTGAAAAAATTAATAAAAAATTTGTAAAAAAAATAAAAATAAAAATAAAAGGTTGAAATTCATTCATTGCTAAGACAATAATTTTGTTCAAAGCTAATCAAATTAATTGTCATTTTTACATTTATTTATTATTATTATTATTTATAAATTTTTATTTATAATACAATTAAAAAAACATTGGATATAATGTGACATTCCAGTATATACATTCTTATCAAATTATTCCACATTTTACAATCAGTTCTTCATCTCTGAATATACATCTAAATTTTATATACAATATTTATTCTAAAATTACATATATTTCTATCTTAACAGTAGCCTATAATCCCAACCGTCTCCCTCGAATCCTTCCAGCGGTAAAAATTTTCCCAGGTTTCGAAATAAACTGATCTACATTTGTCTTTCAATACCATTGTGAGCCTCTCCATTTCTGCACATTGTAATATTTTATATAGTGTCTCTTCCTTCATTTTTACATTTATATGCTGTTCCTTTGGATGTCATTGATACTATTTTCAGGGAAAACTTAAAGTTAAACTGAACAATAATAGGAGCCCCATTTCCTTGGTAAATTCTAGTACTAGGCAATGCATGAATAAAGGTTGAGGTGTTGCGTATCATTGTGCAAAAAAATAAAATAAACCCCTTTGCTGTGTTTTGCACATGCAAAACATGTAAAAAGAACATGAGGCATCAATTACATCTTCACAACTGCTGTCTTGACTTTTTGATGGCCTTCCTCTGTATTTTTGCCAGTTTTGTACTAAATCTATTCAAACAGTTAAGTTTCATTTTTCCCCTAACATTTTGGAAATAAGAAAATATCTAGGGAATAGTAACATTGGAAATATTTCAATATTTCAATTTCAATCAGGTTAAAAAAATTCAGCCAAAATTAAATATTGAATGGTTTATTTTAATTTGTAACAAATTTAGCAAACTCTATTCTATTCACAAAAGTTATAATTCTAAATCAATGTAAAATGATAGAATAATTTATTCATTTATTGATTATGTGTCAAAAAGTCAGAGAACATTCTATCTGACCAACACAGATTTTCTTCATGACAAATTGGTCATTCAGTATTCCAATGGTGTACCATCACTGCAGTAATTAAATCTATTCACAGAACAATTAAACATTAATAGAAAACTCAAGAGCCAGTTTGGTGTAGTGGTTAAAGCATCAGGGCTAGAAAGAATTCTACCCCTACCTTAGTCATCTGGGTGATGTTGGGCCAGTCATATCTCTCATGCCTAGGAAGCAGACAATGAGAAATCACTTCAAAATCTTGCCACAAAAACTGCAGAGATTAGCTTGAAGACTAATACGTTCCTACAAATTATCACCTCAACATGCAAGCTTTTGACAGGACATCTCCACCCCAGGCCACCCCAACGATGCCCTTGACGTGACGGCCCGTTGCCTGGAGGCCGTACGGGTCTGGATGGGGAGGAACAGACTCAGGCTCAACCCTTCCAAGACCGAGTGGCTGTGGTTGCCGGCGCCT
>NW_015386864.1:166080-185752 GCF_001527695.2 Protobothrops mucrosquamatus | reverse complement strand
CAAGCGGACCTGGCCTAGGGAGGATTTTATACTGGGTTCATTTTAAGGAATTCGAAATAACACAACTTTAAAATTTGGTTTAATTCGGTTTTACAGGGGGGGATTGTATATATGCCTTTGTTTTAAATATGTTGTGAGCCGCCCTGAGTCCCGTTGGGAGAAGGGCGGGATATAAATTAAATTAAATAAATAAAATAAAATAAATAAATAAAAACAGTTTTCATTTCTAAAGGATAGAGGGATTATCTTGTTACCAAGAAGACTGAGCTTCAGAAGGTTTGGAATCAGAATAACAGAGTTGGAAGGAACCTTGGAGTTCTTCTAGTCCAACCCCCTGCTCTAGCAGGAACCCCTATACCATTTCAGACAAATGGTTGTGCAATCTCTTCTTAAAAACTCCCAACATTGGAGCAAACATAACTTCTGGAGGCAAGTAGTTCCACTGATTAATTGTTCTAACTGTCAGGAAGTTTCTCCTTAATTCTAGTTTGCTTCTCTCCTTGCTTAGTTTCCACCCATTGCTTCCTGTCCTGCCTTCAGGCGCCTTGGAAAATAGCTTGACTCCCTCTTCTTTGTGGCAGCCCCTGAGATATTGGAACACTGCTATCATGTCCCCCCTCGTCCTTCTCTTCATTAAACTAGACATACCCAATTCCAGCAGCCGTTCCTTATATGCTTTAGCCTCCAGTCCCCTAATCATCTTTGGTGCTCTTCTCTGTTTCTAGAGTCTCAACATCTTTTTTACATCGCGGTGACCAAAACTGGATGCAGTATTCCAAGTGTGGCACTACCAAGGCATTGTAAAGTGATATTAACACTTCACGTGATCTTGATTCTATCCCTCTGTTAATGCAACCTAGCACTGTGTTGGCCTTTTTGGCAGCTGCAGCACACTGCTGGCTCATATTTAGGTGATTGTCCACTAGGACTCCGAGATCTCTCTCACAGTTACTACTATTGAGCAAGGTACCCCCTATACTATACCTGTGCATTTGGTTTTTCTTGCCTAAATGTAGAACCTTGCTTTTTTCACCATTGAATTTCATTTTGTTAGATAGTGCCCAGTGTTCAAGTCTGTCCAGATCCTCCTGTATCCTAAGCCTGTCTTTTGGAGTGTTGGCTATTCCTGCCAGCTTTGTGTCGTCTGCAAATTTGATGATTTCCCCATCTATCCCCTCGTCCAAATCGTTGATGAAGATGTTGAAGAGCACTGGGCCCAGAACAGAGCCCTAGGGCACCCCACTACACACTTCCCTCCATGTAGATCGTCTCCCAGTTCTCCCCCCCATGGTTCTCATAAGTCATTGTGCACTCCGGTCTGGCGTCGTTACTGGATCATCTCCCAATTTCCCCCCCCATAGTTCTCATGCGTCATGCGCTTACGGTTATTTAGGGCGAATGAGCATATTACGCGCTCAATGAGTAGAGTGCAAAAACAACTAGGTTTATAAGCAGACTCTCCAAACTACAAGCTTTTACTCTGATGACGTCAGCAGGGGACCAACGAAAGCTCAGGTAGCAGACAGATGTTTGTATAACAAACAGTTGTTTTTACCAAATAAACAGCTGTTTTTATATTTATATTTATCCCGGTGTTTGAGGTTTTTATACGCTTAACATGAATGTACCTGGGATTCACATTTTTAAGATAAAAGAAATAAGAAATCCCATGCACCGCCTGCCACACCACATATATCAGACAAACCAACAGAAGAATAAGTGCACGCATTGAAGAACACAAGAACTCAGTCAAAAAAGAGGAAGCAACCTTCTTCCCTGGTCCAACACCTTAAAGCCACAGGACATAAAATTGACATTAAAAAGACCAGAACTATCGCCAAAACTGAACACTTTAACAACAGAATAATCAGAGAAGCCATCGAGATAGAAAAATGCCCACACAGCATGAATAAATGAGATGATACCTCCCGCCTACCAGCCATTTGGAAACCCGCCCTTATTGACAAATGATTCCCTAACACAAAGAATGACACTAGACCCACACTCACGAAAACCACACAGGATGTCATCGGTCCATCCAATGTCCCTAATTGTTTTACTCTTAAAAGGCACGCATTTGCTGTTCCCTTGGTGGTTTCCAAGGCTGCTGTTCCCTTATCCACTGTCCTTCCTCCAATCCCTTCCCTCGTGCATACACCACTGTCTGCTATCACACCACTAATTTCCAAAGCTGCTCCCTTCCCCCCCCCTCTTTTTGCCGATCGCTTTCTTCATGTGTATCCAGTTGTCTGCTTCCACCCCATTGATTTCTGGGCTTGATGCTCCCTCCTCCCCTTTTTTTCCTCCAATCTCTTGCTTTT
The DNA here is from genome assembly GCF_001527695.2 of Protobothrops mucrosquamatus. Lineage (NCBI taxonomy): Eukaryota > Metazoa > Chordata > Lepidosauria > Squamata > Viperidae > Protobothrops > Protobothrops mucrosquamatus. Next base: position 183,431 of record NW_015386864.1, on the reverse strand, counting down.
CTTGCTCGTGTACAAGGTCCCAAAGGGGGGTATCCTGCCTTTGCCCTTTGGGACCTTGTACATGAGCAAGAAAAGCAAGAGAGCTATCAAATGGTGGAGCAGAATCCAACGTACATCTTGTAGATGGTTTGGCGACGCAAGCACAGGAACCAGAAGTGATGGACAAGAGAAAAGAAGATCAGAGTGAACGGTAGGAAGGAGGTTCTCAAAATACCCTAGGGTACCCCCAGAGAGGGGCAACGCTCCTCAACAGAGGAGTGAGTGCAAGGACGCATCTGCTGGAGGTTTCCTTGATAAACATTCAGACCCGTTCAGTAGACCACTTTGGAAACGCCCACACATGCGCAGGACCAACAGGGAGAAAGAGCAAGAGGACTGGGTTGGACACACAGCCTGCTAACAGCCCTATAGGGAAAGAACAGATATGCCCTGGGATGGAGATGAGGAGAGGGAATGAGCAAAAATGTTTAGCACAATGTGACAGTTGGAGGCACACGAGTAAAGCAACTATTGGGAGAAAGGGGGAGAAGAGAGCAGCAACTTTAAAAACCAGTGGGGTTACAGCGGATAGCCGTATGCGTATGAGGAAAATGATTGGAGGAAAAAAGGGGGAGGAGGGAGCAGCAGATGTGTTGACCCCTAGGCCACAGGCTCTTTCTCACTTTGTCAGCTGTATCAGGGAGGGAAGAGACAGGGGAGGAGATATGTCTTGAGTGTTTTTTGATGCATCCTGTCGGCAGGACTGGTAGCTAATTTTTTATTGCCCCGGCCCAGAATGGACTTCCAGAAGCGGCATCCACACAGAGAACCAGTTGTTCACCACTGGCTATAATTGTTGATTTTTTTGTGTCTGTAAAATAATTGGCATATAAATTAAAGTTGCAACCAATTCAGAATTCTATTCCAATGATCTTGAACGGTAATTGGATATATGTAATATCTGAAGACATAGAGATAAGAGTTCAAGAACTTTGCTCATGTCTTTATTTTAAAAAATAAGAACTCAGTGACATGTACATTGGATGAGGGTTTTATTTTGTTTTTCCTCAGCTGAATTTAAAGTATTTCAATAGTGAAAAAAGAAGTTATTTTCAGAGCCAACGAGGTGAAAGAAATTAAGCATACTGTTTATAGCAAGAGAAATGTTAAACTGTCATGGCTAGACATTTAAATTAAATTTCTATTAATATTCCTTTGTATATGTTCTCATAATCTCTAAAGTCCTGCAAGCTTGGTATATCCTAATCAATTAGAACTTATTTTGTTGGCCAAAGGCTGATAATTTGGGGTTATTAATAAATATTGTATTTTAAGGCCAAAATGGATCCTTTTTATTGGATGTAAAGAATGCCTTTGATACAGCTCATTCATTCATTTACTGTATATATTTTTTCATTCTTCAGAATGTTACCATATTATCTCTGGATTATTTTTCTAATGGAAATACAGTTGTCCAGAAATACAACTGAACATTAATGCAAGTGAGTTTTAATGGGATTTTAGTAAGCCTTCTCTCCTCTTTGTTTTTTGTTTTTTTTGTTTGTTTATTGGAAAAAGTTGCAGAGCATAGAGGTCTACAGGAAGCAGTTTTGATTCATCAGGGTCAAAATATTAGGTAAAGTAAAGCCACATGGTTCTTTCATACTTGGCAGGGAGGCGGGAGCATATCACTTTTCAAAGCTGCCAGAGGAAGATATTTTTCCTGAACCTTTAGGGAAGCAAAGCATCACCTTGAAACAGCATTTGGGAGTATGAACAAATCTTTTTTTTTCACCAGCACCAATTATTAAAATTAGTTAAGGATTTAGGAGCCAACTCTGCATATTTTAAACCCTTAGCTAAACCGATGTTAAGGTCTGAACCATTGTAATCATGATTAAACTGTAATATTGACAGAATAATATTCTTGGGGCAGAAGTGCCTGGAGTGTTGTGCAATAGATAGTAGATGCAATTCTGTTAGAAACCACTGCCTTCCCTTCACATGACATGTGTGATACATATTAAAAAGAGGTGAGGTTTTCATTCTTAGTGTTGAACAGTAATTTCTTCAAGTAAAACATCTTTGAACATCTAGATATAAGCATCCACACTTAAGAAAATTTCCTAACACCAGAGAATTTAACATGTTCTTTACAAAATAAAATATCTATAGGATATATTTATAAAAGTTTATTAGCATGCTTTATAAGATGTTCCAGGGAGACATAGGAAAATAAGGAACTACAGTTCTGGTATATGTCAGTGGAAAACTATTTCAGCACTGTATAATTGTAAACAATCATGTAAATAAATGCATCAAGTCCTTTATTCCTGTATCCGATAGAGTGATAATGATCCAAATAAATAGTACTCCAGTAAATATGAATGTTATACAAGTTTACGCTCCCACAGCTGACAGCGATGAGGAGGATTTAGAGAATTTCTACGAAGATATAAGCAGTGTACTGAAAACCCTAAAAAGTAATGATATCACAATACTCATGGGGGACTTCAATGCCAAAGTGGGAGAAGGAAGTGATGCTCCTGTAGTTGGAAACTTTGGCTTAGGAACCAGAAATGGTAGAAGTGACAGATTTGTGACTTCTGCAAGGAACATAGGCAATGTGTGATGAATACTTTTTTTAAGTTGCCAAAAAGACCCCTCTACACTTGGAGATCACCTGCAGATACACGAAATAATGTAGTAAGGATTGACTATCTTACAATAAACAAAATTGACTATCTTACAATAAATAAAAGATTTAGAAACTCAGTAAAATCAGTAAAGACCTAACCAGGTGCAGATGTACCATCCAATCATAATCTACTACTTGCTGAAGTCCAGCTGAAACTAAAAAGGATGGAAAACCCAAAATCTTCTAAACCAAGAATCGACTGAGACTTCATCATTAAACGTGGAGGTAAGATTAAAGAAGAACTAGAAAATCATTTAAGGGAAACCAACAACCTGAATTATGATGATGTAGAAGCGAACTGGAATAAATTTAAAAATGCAATAGTAGAGGTAACAAATTCAAAACAAAGAGAGGGGTACCACAAGAAACAGCAGTGGATGACGGATGAAATTCTTCATCTCATGGATGAAAGAAGATCTTATAAAAACAAAGAAAAATACAATGAATTGCAGAAAACAATTAGAAGAAAAATTCGACTAGCAAAAGAAAAGTGGTTTGCAAAGAGATGCAAGGAAATAGAAGAGACAGAACGTATACATGATAATTTCAATTTACACAAAAAAGTGAAAGAAGCAGCAGGCCTCTACAAAAAGAAAACCAACAAATTAATTGACAAAGAGGGGAAAATTATCTTAGATAAGGATGAAAAACTAAAAAGATGGAAGGAATATATTGAAGAACTTTTTGAGGACACTAGGGATGATATAGATATGGGAAGTATAACAACTGGACCAAATATCACTGTGGAAGAGGTTGAACATGCAATAAAAATAGCAAAAACAAGAAAAACCACAGGACCTGATGATATCCCAGTAGAAATTTTAAAATTGCTGGAAGACAGTGGGAAGAATTTTTTACTGCAGTTCTTCAATCAGATATATGAAACAGGAAAGATATCAAATGATTGGCTAAAATCAACCTTTGTGACAATCCCCCCAAAAAAATAAATGCAAAGAAGTATACCAAATACAGAACAATAAGCTTAATGAGTCATGCTCTGAAAATATTCCTGAGAATAATTCACACAAGAATATACAACAAAATTGAAGAGCGTCTAGGTAACACACAATTTGGTTTCAGAAACAATCTTGCTACACGAGATGCGCTGTTCAGCATTCAGGTTCTTGTACAGCATTGTAAAGATGTCAATCACAGTGTTTACATGTGCTTCATTGATTTCGAAAAAGCTTTTGATAAAATAAGACACAGCAAACTATTAGAAATCCTGAAACAAGGGGGACGAGATGACAAAGACATCCAAATAATAAAGAATCTGTATTGGCATCAGGTAGCAAATGTGAGACTAGGCCAAAAATACTCCGTTGATGCAGAAATAAGAAGAGGGGTCAGATAGGGATGCATTCTGTCTCCATTGTTGTTCAATATCTACTCTGAGTCAATCTTCAACGAGGCACTGGAGAACATTGATGCTGGTATCAAAGTAAATGGTGTTTGGATCAACAACTTAAGATATGCTGACGATACAGTTCTGCTTGCCAGTAAGCATGAAGACCTTCAACTCCTCATCAACAGAGTCACAGAAATATCCGAAAAATATGGCTTGAAGCTTAACACCTCAAAAACCAAGATCATGGTCGTCAGCAAACAACTCGTTAATTTACCACCAATAAATTCAGAAGGAATACCACTAGAAAAAGTTGAAAGGATCACACATCTCGGTTCTAATCTACATGAAAGCTGGGACATGACTGTTGAAGTAAAGACAAGGATAGAAAAAGCCCGAACAGCATTCTTCAAAATGAAAAAGATCTTCTGCAGTCACGACATAAGCCTAAGAGTGAAAATCAGGCTTGTCAGATGCTATATTTTTTCTATCCTGCTCTATGGAGTAGAGAGTTGGTTTCTGACAGAAGGCCACCTGAAGAGACTAGAAGCATTTGAAATGTGGATTTACAGGAGGCTGTTACGTATAAGCTAGGTTGACAAGATCAGAAATGAGGAGGTGATAAGCTGCCTGGGAAAGCCAAGGGAAATCATCAAAACAATTAAAAAAACGAATGTTAGAATATTTCGGACATGTGATGTGACACCCAGAAAAATATGGCATACTCCATTTAATCCTCCAGGGAAAGATTGAAGGCAAACGAGGTCCAGGCAGAAGAAGAACATTGTGGCTTCAAAATCTAAGGGACTGGTTTGGACAAAACTCAGCAGCACTTTTTCGTGCGGCTGCTGATAAAAACAGGATTGCCAACGTCCGATAACGGATATGGCACAACAACAAGAAGAACTGTATGGCATATTTCTTAAAATTAAAATTGATGTTATATTTCTTAGTTATTGGTTGATATCTTAGAATTTATTTAGAATTACTTAGAATTTACAAATTTATAAATACTTAGAAATACTATTTAAATTTTCATCATATGTTAGAATTAGTTTTTAATTATAATAACAACAATAACATTTTATTTTGTTCTGAAATAATTTTTGATACTTATAGACTTTGCATGCATATGAATGTTTTAAAAACTAAAAAAGACATGGAAAAAGTATGCTTTTATGATAAGAAAACAACTTATCAAGCAAAGCTGGGAGAATACAATAATTAGAATAATTCACTTCTGTTTCATTGTTTTAAGAAATACTTGCCTACCAAATACTCTATCTGAATGACTAATTAATAACTTTGTGATAAATAACACAATTCTACATTATTATATAAAGTGACCATACTATCAACTATTTAAGAGTATAACATGCTATGGATATATAGATAAAACTAGGAATGTATGCTTTTCTGTATGCTTTATATCTTCTCCCAAAAAGAAGAAAAAAAGAAAAGAAATAGAAAGATTATACTGCAAATATAACAAATATTCCATTTGTTGCAAATTATTCTACTAAATGTGCCAATAGGAATACAGTCTCAAGTATCCCAGTAGTTTCTCATCTAAGTACTAAGCATACCCCCAATAACCTGGCTTTAGCATTTCCACTCTCTGCTTTGAAAAATAGTCATATTCTTCTTTGATAATATCAGGCAGCCTTTTCCTCCAAGTTTAAGGGGGGGGAAACAGGAACCCAAATTAGTGAATGTTTTATTTTATGTCTTGACATATTGAGCTAATTTTTAAAGAAGAGGCAATATTATTACTACTATAATACTTGCTGTTCAAGAATTTCCCATTTGATAGGGTCAAAAGGTCCTTTGCTGCCTTATGAAAATACCAAAACTAGAGAATAATTTCCTTACAAGATGAAATAAAATGGCTGGTGTTAAGTATGAGCAGCATTAATTGACTGCAAAAAGCTCAGCCTTACAAAGACTTTATAGAAATAATAATAGGAGGCTTCAAAAGGCATGCATGCACATAGAGAGAGAAAAAAAAATCATCGAAATCACTGATGTAAAATGAGTGTAAATTTATTGCACAGAGAATATATTAATTTTTTAAGTCCTAAGGTTAATAAGGAGAGTCAGAAAATGAGTAACAGTAAAGGGCAAATGAATGTATTACAACAAAAATGTCAAGGAGGAGGAGGAGGAGGACAGGATGGTAAATGTTTTAGAGGCCTTCAAAAAAATCAGATCTGGACAATAGGGATGAGGGATTTTTTTTTCTTCTATAATAACATTAATGTTCCTTTGGTCTTACTCAAAAGTGTGTCAACCTGTTAGGAACAGAAGTCACTTGCATAACAGTTCCTTAACCAATGGATATATGTCTTTGTATATCAACCCCATATGAATGATGCTTCTTGCCTTCATATAATTTCATTTCAGAAACAATTTAGCACTGCATTTAGAATATGGCCAGTGGTCATAGTACTGTACAGCAGTATAGATTTGTGAAATTTAAATTAATGAGAGGCAGGAAACAGGAAGATACAGAGATGACCTTGTTTAATCTGAAGAGAAAGGCTTGCCATAGCTGGAGAATAGGGAAATTTAGTGCAGGATAAGTATCACTTTATTTTATATGTATGTCTCATACATGTAACTATTTTTATACTGAGACATGCCTGTTATATATGTGGTATAGTTGTTTTCCTTCTGAAAGTCAAAAATGGAAGGATAATCACAATCTACCAGTATACATTACATCATACAAATTAACAAGAACTGAGTTACAATGTGAGGACAAATAAAAAGAGAAAGTTAAGAAGAGGTAAATGTAAAGAAATTACACATTTTGCTTTTTGGCTTACCTAAACGAAACAGATCTGAAAAGAAACAAGCAATTTGTTTCAAAAAAGCATAATGCATATAGAGTTCTGCATTTTAGCCTGTGCAACACTTGGAAAAACAAGCTTTAAAAAGCAAAGAAAGAAGCTTTAGAAAATCCTTATAAAATCCCTTTAAAAATATTTCATATTCTGAGGGGAAAGTTGATAAACACAAGGGCTGAGTGACAAATCAGAGAAGCAGAACATCCAGGAATATAGCCAAGGTGGAGATCCAAAATAAATAGATACGACACTTTGAAAAAGCACAGTTCCAAATAAAAACAAAGCATACACAACTGAGGAGGCAGATTAAATGGAGATTACAGCTGAATGAAGGCAACATGCAAACTGCAGGAGACCTTCAAGAAAAAAAAGATCCAAAGAACATTAAATAACAGAGTGTCAGGTTTGTGAACATAAAGCAGACTACACTTAAATGAGAAACCTACATAGAATACAACCTACAAAAGATGGGGTAATCCCAGCAGATGTTCTTTGGGGAACACTGTAGCTACACAGCAAGTAAAGAAAGATCAAATAGAGACTCACAGAATGCTAGTGACTTCATGCAGATAGAACTGAACAAAATTGGCCTGAGTCTTTCCCATGCCATTTCATCCAAAGAAGTAAAAAATGAAAAAAAGTTGTCCCATTTCTTCTTCATTTTCTTCTTCTATAGCAGCTGGGAAGGGAAGGACCAATAGATATAAAGTAAAACAAAACAAGACAAACAGTACTACAAAAAGCAACTACTCCATTGAAATCAGTGCAATGAAGAACAGTGGGAGTTCAAATAGCACAAAAATTGACTAACTCTTCCCAGCATGGATCACAATTTGCTGCAGAATTAAACTTTCTCTCTCCCCTTCGCTCTCTCTCTCCCACATGCATGTATGTCTGTGTGCATTCACCTGCTTGGCATGAATGAAACATGCTCTGTGGCTTGAGTATTACAAACTATGATCCCAAAGGAAGTAACTTTCTAAGCCAAATTAATGCTATACTTTTATATTTCCTTTCTACCAAGTATATTAGAATTTTAAAATTAATCTTTGCACTGTGGTTACCGATATAGAAAATGTATTAAAAGCAAGCAAAGTCATGGACTGGTTGCTTGATGGATATTTGCTATGAAATGTCAGGAGTATGTATGATCACTGTAGAGTTGTATTGGTATTGCACAGTGGGAAATAAGTCATCATTGTTTTCTATAATAGCTTAAAATTTGCTTAAGCATGGCCTTGTCTAAGCTTTATGTCATTAATTTATTGTTAGACCCAAAAGATGTGATCTTGGACTTTACTGCTAAGATTCATAAAATTGCTAGGTCGTTTCCACTGTAGGCTTCAGTGCCTACAGTGGAAAGAAAGAAAGAAAGAAAGAAAGAAAGAAAGAAAGAAAGAAAGAAAGAAAGAAAGAAAGAAAGAAAGAAAGAAAGAAAGAAAGAAAGAAAGAAAGAAAGAAAGAAAGAAATTGTTAGCTGACCAATTGCTGAGCTCTCAAAGATCTAATAAAGGAGAATATTTGTAACTCAGGGTTGAAATGAGAAGTCTTTGATGTTCCCTGAGCTTACTTGTTTTCTTGCAGATGTTTCATTACCCAAACTAGGTAACATCATCAGTGCTAGTCATGAAATGTCTGCAGGAAAACAAGCAAGCTCAGAGAGCAGCAACGACTTCTCACCTCAAAGATCTCAACTTCTTTGAACAAAAAGTCTGCATAATCCTACAAAATATTTCCTCTGTTATACTATTAACAAAGCTGCTTAAATTGGAAACTAGGTTTAACCTCATATAGCAAAGGACATTTTCAATTTTCTGGTCCATTTATCTTCTTTCTGTTACATATTTTGGCTGTGGAAAGGCAACTGAATGACAGACTAAACCCCTCTCCCAATTTTACTTGGTGTTCCTCTCATACAGGATGAGTCTGAGGCATGGCAGTAATAATAACCTGAAGATGATTCAGTCTCTGTTGAAGTTGCATGCTACTCCTTTCATAAACTAAAGGAGAATAACTTCATAGATACACAAGCAGACTATTTTAAAAAAGCTATAGCATAGCTAGAAATATCTTTGTCTTGCTTGTTGGTGAAATGCTTTTTTAAAAGGTGGCTGACCGGCCGTATTCAGCATGTGATCCTCAACAGAATCGCATCTACATGGAGGGAAGTGTGTAGTGGGGTGCCAGAGGGCTCTGTTCTGGGCCCAGTGCTCTTCAACATCTTCATCAACGATTTGGACGAGGGGATAGATGGGGAAATCATCAAATTTGCAGACGACACAAAGCTGGCAGGAATAGCCAACACTCCAGAAGACAGGCTTAGGATACAGGAGGCTCTGGACAGACTTGAACACTGGGCACTATCTAACAAAATGAAATTCAATGGTGAAAAAAGTAAAGTTCTACATTTACTGTAGGCAAGCAAAACCAAATGCACAGGTATAGTATAGGGGGTACCTTGGTCAATAGTAGTAACTGTGAGAGGGACCTCGGAGTCCTAGTGGACAATAACTTAAATATGAGCCAGCAGTGTGCTGCAGCTGCCAAAAAAGCCAACACAGTGCTAGGCTGCATTAACAGAGGGATAGAATCAAGATCACGTGAAGTATTAATACCACTGTACAATGCCTTGGTAAGGCCACACTTGGAATACTGCATCCAGTTTTGGTCACCACGATGTAAAAAAGATATTGAGACTCTAGAAAGAGTACAGAGAAGAGCAACAAAGATGATTAGGGGACTGGAGGCTAAAGAATATAAGGAAAGGCTGCTGGAATTGGGTATGTCTAGTTTAATGAAGAGAAGGACGAGGGGGGACATGATAGCAGTATTCCAATATCTCAGGGGCTGCCACAAAGAAGAGGGAGTCAAGCTATTTTCCAAGGCTCCTGAAGGCAGGACAAGAAGCAACAAATGGAAACTAAACAAGGAGAGAAGCAACCTAGAACTAAGGAGAAACTTCCTGACAGTTAGAACAATTAACCAGTGGAACAACCTGCCTCCAGAAGCGGTGAATGCTCCAGAATTATAGGCATGTTCCCAACTGGATTTCAACACTAAAAATGTACATTCGCCCAAGGTTCATTCAGTTGGGGAAAGTAATAACCTATAAAAATATACTAGATGAGAGAGGAGAATTAAAATCGAGGAAAAATCTTCAAGATGCAGGGATATAATTAGAATGGTGGGCATACCTCCAACTACAAGCAAGATATAGGAAGGACAAGAAAGAGTGGGGTATAAAAATAGAACCGACAGAACTAGATAAAATTATATTAGGCCCTGGGGATAAAATGATTAAAAAAATTATCACTTTCTATTAAACCAGGCAATGTATGAAGAACAGGTCAAGGAAACTATGTTAATTTGGAGTAGGGATTTTGGTTTTAATATTGACCTGCATATCTGGCAAGAACTGTGGGAAAGAAATAGAAAACTCACTCTAGCTACCTCGTACAAGAAGAATCTTTACAAGATGTTCTATAGATGGCATTTCCCACCCATAAGGTTAGCCAAAATGGGTTCAAACATCTCACCTTTATGCTGGAAATGTAAATCAGCAATAGGATCATATTACCATATGTGGTGGGAATGCCCAAAGGCCCGTGAGTATTGGAATAGGATACGAAGTTGGTTGAGAGATATATTAATATTGGACTTAGAGTTAAAAGCGGAACTCTTCTTGCTAGGAATAACTACAAAGAAATACAATAAGGGAACAATCTATTTGCTGTTACACATCTTGACTGCAGCTAGGCTTGCATTTGTGCAAAAATGGAAGAGCAAAGAAATCCCCACAGAGGAAGAGACATTATATAAAATATTAGCATGTGCGGAAATGGACAGGCTTACAATGGTTTTGAAAGACAAATGTGGATCAGTTTACTTAGAAATCTGGGATAAATTTTACCGCTGGAAAGATTCGAGGAGGACGGTTGGGATTAAAGACTAGCATTAATATAGAATTATATGTTATTTTAGAATAAGTACTGTATATAAAACTTAGATGTATATTCAGAGATGAAGAACCGACTGTAAAATGTGGAATAATTTGATAAGAATGTATATACTGGAATGTCACGTTATATCCAATGTTTTTTTTTTAATTGTATTATAAATAAAATTTTGGAAAAAAAAAAGAAGCAACGGATGGAAACTAATCAAGGAGAGAAGCAACCTCCTGACAGTTAGAACAATTAATTAGTGGGACAACCTGCCTCCAGAAGTGGTGAATGCTTCACCACTGGAAGTTTTTAAGAAGAGACTGGACAGCCATTTGTCTGAAATGGTATAGGGTTTCCTGCCTGAGCAGGGGGTTGGACTAGATTACCTCCAAGGTCCCTTCCAACTTTATTATTATTATTACTATTATTATTATTATTATTATTATTATTATTATTATTATTATTATTATTATTATTATTATTATTATTATTATTATTGGAAAATAATTTTTGCATAACCAAAAAAAAGATTCATGTGATTATAAGATAAAAATCTGTCTCAAATACTTACTCTTGCATTGATTTTAAATGTACCAGAGGCTCAGACATAGCATATAGAATAAAGTCAAGTTGCTAAAAGAAAGATGGTGCTTGAGTATGGGGGCCCTTGCTCCTAAATTAGATATCCTTGAAGATTATGCATAGGCAGTCTTCAAAGGAAAAATGCCCTTCCCTGTTGCTATGTTAAAAGGAATGCATTTATTTTCTCCTAATGAATTTTGCCAGTAAATGCAACATTATAATTGCAATAAAAGTCCCATTCTGGTGATTATTATGGAAACTTACAAGGACGATTCATTGTGATCTGCTTAAAATATCTTCTGAAGCCAAGACTCTAGATGACAAGTACAGTGTTGTAACTTTCTAAAGGATTGTTTCCTTAAAAATAACTGCCATTTTCTCTAAAGCTATTCAAGTCTTTTATTGCTCCATGAATTTAAAGTAATCAGTTCATAGTGTCATTTGTCCTGCTTTCATACATTTTCATGGACCATTAACAAAAATCTTCAAAAACAGGTAAATAGAACTTGTGACACAGACACGTCTTCTTTTAGGAATGTAGCCTGGGGCTTTTTATGTAATCATAGCCCCCAGCAATTGCAGCCATCTCTGAGCACTACATTTTCAGAATCCTGAAGTCCTTTTTCTACTAGGTATATACTCCATTAAACTGTGTTTATTACAAAATAGGAAATAGCATTAGAATATGGGATAATTGATGCGTGTTTTTTTTATCTTAATCAAGAATATATTATGCTATTTATAAGTTGCTCCCAGGAAACCACACCTTCTTCCATGTAAAGACTTGACTGATTTCAAGATGGTACATACATTTGCATGTAAATTCTTTGCAGCTCTGTCTGAACTATTATACATATTTTTGATCCATTTACATAATGAGAAGATAAGGACTGAAACATTTATTTGGCTGAATAGTACATCTTTGAAATAAATCTTAATTTCTAAGTAATATTTGATTATACTCAGCTAATTATAATTCTATAACATTTTATTTATTTTAGTTTTGAATTTATACCATTTTCCTGGATGGCCCTTTCAAAACATATGGTAGCAGCTTCCAACATAAAATGAAAATCTAAGATATAGGAGATAAATATGTTAAAATATTTCATTTTATGTTTTTGTAAACATCAGCAAGTTTGGTAGAAACACTTCAAGTGTTTCAGTTCACCATAGTGAATTGCTACCTAGCAAGCTGGGCTCTCACACCCAATTTCCAGAAATCTGATATACCATAAAGTTTCAGGATCTCTCATGTGCTATTTCTTTGAAAGAATATGCTATAATAAGGTATCAGCAAGTTAGTGGAAAGAGGAGACACACATTCCCCACTATTTCTCCCATACATTAAATAATTAATAGTAGCTTCCTTGAGAATATCTCAATTTCATAATCTCTATAATTAATTCAGCAAATTTTGGAACCACAACTATCATTTGTCAGCTTCAATGTAGGCAAGTGCTTCTATGGAAGCCATGTGTTCTCAGGCTTTCAAAGTTAAAATGCCCACAGAGGATAATTCCCAACAACTTAAAGGAATGGTCATTCTTACAGCATCTTAAACAGGCCAGTAACTCAACTACTAACTTTACCATCCATCTCATAATCAAGGAAACCCCATAGATCATGACCACAACAAAAATGCTGTAGGGAGATGAGAGAAAATGCTACTATGGGAACAATGAAAGGAGACTTTAAGATGAAAATTATAAGACTCCATTTTATTTCCAATGTGAGCTATGTAAGATGTGTAATGAAAACAATAACAACAATCATTGTTACAAAGTAATGGTTCTTAAATTTGGGGTAATTACCCACAAGAGGGTAGTTTGGGTGTACCCTGGGAATAATGGAGAATTTGGAATTTTTTGGTATGTCAATCAAGGATTCAGTTTGGGACTGCTGCTGCTGAAGTGTTTGGGTAAAACAACGAAATCTGGTTTTGTTTTTGTTTTGGATGGAGGTAATGACATTAATTAAGAGCAAGGAAATGTTTTAAGAACTTTTGTTATAGAGAATTCCCCTCACAGAGAATTGCCCTCATTCCTATAGAAAGAAGGCATGTTAGAAGGAAATTATATACTCTGTCTACCATTACTCTGTTATGTGGAAGTTAATATAGATGCTTTTTATCACCACTACTGATAAGGCTGCTGGAATGCATTGTATACTTATCCTACATTGTTTATTCTGCTAATAGGATCTTATTGTTAAGAAGAATTCCATTAGGAAATTTAGCAATAAAATTTTAGTTGGTATCAAATTATTGTCATGTCTTTAAGATTTGTAGGAATAAGGGAAAACGAGTTTTGTAAGAAATCATAGTAAGACTGATTAAATAAAATCTAAGGAAAACATTCTATAAATAAATAAATTCTCTGAAACGTTTAGGAAAAGTTGGTACTATAGGAGGCAAGGAACCAAGATACTCTGATATTCATCTGCAACTCTTTTATCTGATATCTGCTTAATTGTCACCGCTGCAGCCAACAATAGGTAATTCTTTCCTGTTTTAGATATCAAAAAGGGACTGGTGTCAACTGATCTGAACATCCAGAAGATGATAAAAATACAAGTTGCTAACTTGTCTTTTAAAGAGAGCATCTGTGGTTGCTACTGAAGAAGACATAATATTTATGCCTAATAATAATAATAATAATAATAATAATAATAATAATAATAATAATAATAATAATAATAATAATAATAATGGAAATAATTATCTTGCTTTTCATTCATTAATTGAATGTTATTAATGTTATAATGGATACTTCTAAAACAAAATATCTGTGGATGGAGATCATGGGAATTCTGTTTGAAAAAGTTAATAAGATGTTCTAGGCCAAAGTAGCATCCTTCAACTTTGAATTCACAACTACACAATCTCTTTGCTCTGCACAAGGATGTCCCCTTAACCATTTCCAAGCATAAGGTGATCTTCATGTTACTGTCTATATCTTATTGGCTGTCTATTATAGCCTGAAAATGGCTTTAAGTATTCAGTTAGGAAAATCATGGCTTCATTTTTGTTCAAATCGAACAGTTTCTATCCAAACAATTAATGATGTATGGAAAAGGAGGCTGAAGTGACATAACTGGGTGACAATCTCTTTGGACCCAATTGGTCTGGCAGATGTGCTATTTATTTTCTAGGGCTGCCCATATCAACAATTGGGTATCTATTTTTCTTCTCTGCAAAGTAGAACCTGCTAAAGACTATGTGTTTGAAGCTCTACCACTCTTCTGTTGCCCATTTCTAGATTATACATGCCTTCCTTCCTGCATAAAATATATACATTTTTCCTAGGTTTATAATATTATTTGAGAGTACATGTGTGTATTTAATTTTGTAGACATTTGCTTAATCCTTTCAAAAAATAAATGTACTTTCCTTATCTCCATACACAGAAATTTTCACCTAGATTATTTTCTAATATCTCACTCTTGGCATCTAAAATGAAAGCAGGTAAGGTGGATGTTACAATGCTCAGATAATCAGTCAGTGAAATTTGATTGAAGACTGAAAACAAACTAACAGAGATAAAATAGTATTACATATCATTTATCTATTTATAGATCAAAAAAAAGTAACAATATTAAAAATACAGCACACCATTAATACATGCATGCATAACAATATATACATCTATGAAAGAAATCCGATACAATTAATATTTCATTGAAATCATCAATGGCAATAATGTACAAATTATTTAAAGAGACCCTGTAAGCCTTTATGTTCAATGGGATCTGAAGTCAATTGTTTGTGATTTTTAATAGTATCAATACAAGACTTTGTAACATTATGTGGAAATATGTTCTTTATCTGATAAAATCAAAATTAGCAGTAGAGCTATCAGATTCATTGGGAACATCTCATAACAAGTGATTCTTTAACTTTATCAACATATCAAGAGTAGATGTCATACTTATGCATTTAAATTTGATAATATTGCAAATTTATCTTTTAAATGATCTTTGACTAAATGAGCTTATTAAGAAAATAGAAGTGTATGTCTATTTGTTTTTCTTTTTTTTAAATCAAGTAGGATCCTATTAAATCATACTATGTTGTAAGATGCTAAAAAGGCATATATGTGATGCCGTATAATGGTATATATTTCTTTTAAAAAGAAATGACATTTAACCTTAAATCCTTAAAGGAGATATTTAAAGTGTTGCTTATTTTTTATGCAACCCATACATATCCTGAGTAATAAAGAAACTCATTACCACTAAATTGTAAATTTTGTATCTTGTATCTAAAACCTGAATTTTTATTGTACTTGTTTTGTGATATTGGAAAAGGGAAGAAAAATCTAGTAAATGCAGTCATTTCTTGAAAAGAAAGAGATAAAGAAAAAATAGTAATTTATTAGTAATATGTAAAATTGGGAAAGGCTCCTGGCCTTGAGTAACTATAATTTGACCAGTATAAAATATTATATTTTATTTATTTTTATTATAGATACAGTATATGATGCAGTCTTGTTGAGTGAATTATTACTCTTTATTTTTAATAAGATTTATATCACAATTTCTTGCAAGCCGGGTAAGGAGCACATTATTTGTTCTACTGATAGACTCATTAGTAAAAAAGATCTGATAAATGTGAGGGCAAAATTCTTACATTCCATGGCCCATTGATTATAGCTTCTTCTATCTATTGTGTAATCAGTTCAGCTGGATTTATATAGGTCTATATAAGTTTGGTTCCTCACCTTCACATGCCCAATAAATCAGGGATTGTTTATATATTAGAAGGAAAAACAAGTGAGAAGGAAAAACGAACACTGGGATATAATAAACCAGACTGTTTAATGTAAACAAGCCTGTGGTTAAAAAGAGTCACTAAGCTTTCGTTGGCCAAACTGCTGACATCATCAGAGTTGGAGTAAAAGAAGATCTGGGAGCCAGCTCATATAACCTTTTGCCTCTGAGCCCGGCTCCTTGAGCGCGTCATTGGCCTGTTGATTGTACTCATCCATACAGCGCTGAGTTGTTCCGCATCTGGCAACCTGTCTTTAGCCCCACTGATGATCCTTAAGCGCTCTTCTGGCACATGTGCAAGCACCTGGATGGTGGCTGTCAACACGTCCATGTGCCTGGTCTTCCTCCCCTCCCATTCTGGGGGGATCTTGAGTGTTGTATCTCTCACTGCGATTCCGGCCCATTGTCGGGTTATTATCCTTCCCCACCCCCAGTCCTGCAAAGAGCGGCTGTTCCGGCATTTCTGCTCTCTGTCTTCCCCCTCCCTCCCCCCCTTCCAGATCGCCTCTGCGCATCCATCCCTGGCTTACAGCCGTTGGTCCATCATCTCCTCCCGTGAGAGTCGTGGCCGCCTCACCTGTACGGCTATCACCCCAATTGTGCAGTGGATGGATGCACAGAGGCGATCTGGAAGGAGGGGAAGGGAGGGGGAAGATGGAGGATGAAGAGCAGAAATGCCGGAACAGCCACTCTTTGCAGGACTGGGGTGGGGGAGTTACAGGCGACATGACAACGGCCTTGGGGGTGGGGAAGGATAATAGCCTGACAGTGGGCCTGAATCACAGCGTGAGATACAACATTAAACAGTCTGGTTTATTATATCCTGGTGTTCGTTTTTTCTTTCTAACTTGGTTAATATGATGCCCAGGATTCGCATTTTTAGTATTTTAAAGGATATATATATACACATATATATATACACGTATATATGTATATGTATATGTATATGTATATGTATATGTATATGTATATGTATATGTATATGTATATGTCTTTGATAATTTTGAATATTGGAATCCCAGGTATGGACATTTAAAGTCAATCAGATAATAATAAAGCACTCTGGGATGTAAGGTAAAAGGCTTTTTTTATTAATTGCTGAGCTTTCGTTAACAACCTGTTAACATCATCAGAGCAAAGGGCTAAATGAGAAGGGGGGGAGTAAGCGCATAAATTTACATAAC
>NW_015386864.1:153964-165980 GCF_001527695.2 Protobothrops mucrosquamatus | reverse complement strand
AAGGAGAAAAGATTAATTCTGGTGGTGCTTAACCCTATACCTTCTGTGTTGTGAATGTAGTAGACTTCAACATATGTACTGATATCACCTTAGCACAAGTGGAACAAGACTGTATGGTAGCCATAGATCTATTTCAAGAGTCAGTTATCTCAAGTCATTGAGGAAAATGTTGTTGTTTGTCTTAATGGTAATATACCTGAAGATAATTTTGTCTATAGTTTTAAATGATGCACAGAGTGATATCTAGTGATATTTTGGTATAGTGTGATTGCAAGAGTGGCGATCTTTTCAAGGGTGTGCTCCAAGAGATTTAGTAATATAGACTGTTTCCTGATGGCTCTTAGTAATTCTACAATAAAGTACTATCTGACTTCTGAAATACTGTTCATTACTTCCTTTCCAATAGGGAGGAAATAGGGGTTCTCCTCTACTATCCTTCTTACTTTCTACTCCATCTGTGTTTCAATTTGTTTCTCTTTTTGAGGGTGAAATTCAAAAGAGTGCAAGGCTCTTTTTATTCTATTTACTTCACTGATTCCTTTCCCTCCTTCCTTTTTGATACTTTTCTACCTCTTTTTCCAATAATATTATCCAGCTCACTGACTAATAATATAAATATAAATAATATAATATAATATAGATATAAACAAACATACTTTTCTACATCCTCTGTTGAAGAAACTCTCCTTGGATTACCCTTGTACTCAGATTACTAGAGTTTGTGTGGAGATTCTCAGTCATTCAGGTCTTACAGTAGTTGTCTCAAAGTTGCTTTTTTCTTCAAAAGGCAATTGAACTCTTTTTTGAGGAAGAAGAAAAAAAAACATTTGGCTTCTCATGTAAAAAAAACTTCATCATTTCTGATGGCAGGGGGGTGGAAGGATAGGTACTGAGAGAGGTGATAGTCAGTTTCCTTTCTTCTTTTTGTTCCCTTCCTTGTGAGAACTGCCTTCTCATAATGGATTCTTCATTTGTGACATAATGCTCTTCTATATCTATATCATACCAGGCATTCAACTGAAATGGCACTTTCTGAAATTACTATTAGTATTTATGGACCTCATGGCAGCATTTGATAGACAGCGATATTGCATCTAATGATAGGATTAACATAGTGGATTTCCACCCTGGAAATTTCTTGTTGTAAATGACATCCTTCAGAAATCAATCCTGAATCCTCTTTGGTTTCACACCTGTCTCTTGGTTGTCCTAATTCATAATCAGGACATTCAGCACCATTTATTTGTGTGTGTGTGTATGTGCATGCATGCGTTACCATTGATGTCATGTTGTAAGATTATCTATGATGGAATGCCTTATTAGCATTTTCTCTTGCCTTTTTTTGTATTGAATATGGATGTCATTATCTTACCTATTTCCATGTCTCCCAAATTGCCTCGATTTTGCTTGCTTGCAGCCTTGAATTTTTAATTGACCAGTTGAATTTAAGCCCATTTTTTTAATATCTTTTAGAGATCTCTTTTAACTAGATACAAATTTGTAGCCTTTGGGAAGTGGGAGTTCTGATGGAAAAGACCATACTATCTTTGGTGCATCACTTGGTTGTTTAATGTATAGTTTGTTGCAATAATTTCCCACCAGTGTCCTTGATTTGTTACTCCATTTTCTGAATTTAGTTTAGAATAATATCATTCAATATTTTTTGGGCCTTCCAATTATTTTCATGATTCATCACACCACTGTGCTCTTCACTGGCTTCTCATCTGAGTTTAAACTAATGGTCCATGTGTTTACAAGTTACAACTGTAAGTGGTTGCAAACCCCCATTATATTTTATGTCCTATTTCTCTGTCTAACCTTGTTCGTTCTTTATATCTCTGCACATAGGATCTTATTTCTGTTCCTTGGAATCAACTCCCTTCCCTTTATCTCTGTGAAAGCATAATGGCTTTTAAAAGGGGATTAGAGACCTTTTAAATTGATTAGTAGATGAATGCATTAACTCTGGCGGTTCCTAGGTGAGTAGCATTTTATTTTAATTTTGGATGTATACACTTATACCACAAGACATTGCTTGAAATATGTGTGGTTGCTGGGCTTGTTTTGTTTCAGCATTAATATTGCCTTATTGGTTTAGCTGTTAAGCTGTGAAGTAATTTTATTAGATGGCATTTTGTAGATTACTGATTTATATTATCATTTGGTAAATGCTCAAAATAACTATTATGTTATTGTGGTTGTTACTATGGAATGGAGCAGTAATCTCATCAATTAATACAATCATTCCCAATATTGAAGTGTAGGTAATGTTTCTAAAACTACTGTTGCTAAAGTAAAGAAATGCAAATTACAAATACACATCTGAAATATATATCTGTGTGTCTGTGTGTGTATAAACAAATGGAGAAGCGAGGTAACAATAAATATAACCCACAAGTCTTGAATAATCAGCAGATCTAAATACTGTATATACTATATACTATACTATAAATATATATTAATAGAGAGCCAGTTTGGTTTAGTAATTAAGGCATCAGGCTAGAAAACAGAAACCATGACTTCTAGTCCTGTTTAGGCACAGTTACAGCTGAGTGACTTTGGGTCAGTCACTCTCTCTCAGAATGTAGGAAGCAGGCAAACCACTTACAAAATCTTACCAAGAAAACTACAGGGACTAGTCCTGACAGTCAGCAGGAGTCAAGATGACTTCAATATATATTGCTTCTTACCACTGTGGGTGGTATTTGTCTTCCTCAATCTATCAGAGGCCTTGAAGTTTGAGGATTCTGTGTAGTATCTTAGCTGTTCCTAGCATTCCTTCTTCTGAGCAGAGAACTCTGATGCTGCTCCTGGTATCTGTTGGAGCCATTCTCCCAGCTTAGGAATCACAGGTCCAAGTCTTCTTGCCACCACTGGGACCACTTTGGCCTTTATTTTTCACATCCTCTCTAGTTTCTCCTGCATAACTAAAGCTGCACATCTTTAGTTTTGCTGACTAAAACATTTTCTTAGAGTACTCTCTTAATATGGAGTTCAAGGTAAATTTAATATTCAGACTGTCACTCACCTCCTGGTCATCTTTTAACTTGACAACTGCAATGCAATCTACATGGAGCTGCCCTTGAAGATCACCTAGAAGTTTCAAGTGGTCCAGGATACAGCAGTTTGGGCCATGATGGGCATGCTTCAGTAGATCCATATAACATTCCTGTTTCACAAGTTGTACTAGTTACCAATTTGCTTTCAGATGTAATCCAAGTTGCTGGCCGTTACATATAAAGCCCTAGATGGCATAGAGCTTGTTTATCTGAGAGATTATCTTCCACAGAATCTGCTCATACAATTTGGTATGGCAGAACTGGCACCTTCTGGGTTATTTGTATTAAACAATTCTAATCATCAGAAACCTGGAAGACATCTTGTCTATTACAATACCAGCCCTATAGGACAAGGTTACACCTGAAAGCCAAATGGCTCCCACACTACTAGTGCTTGAAAACATAGCTCATTAGCCAGGCTTTTGACTAGAGTGACTGAAGCCCCTTCTACATAATGCTTATGTTTTCATTGTGGGCTGGTTTTAGTACTTTGTTGCTTCTTTGTTTTTCTTACTATATTGTTTTGCTGTTACTTTTTCTTTTTTCTTTCTTTCTTTATGAATATGCAAAATCAGTAGGGAGAGGTAATATACAAATTTAATAAATAAATAAATCTGTTTTAATTGATTTTTTCTATTATTTTATTCTATATTTTTTTCTTTTAATAACGCTACAATCCCTTGCTTTGGGTTGGATGGGGGTGACTGATTGGAGTTGAGCATTTACTGACTGGATGCCCTTCCTGATGCCTATGTGGATTTCACAGCAATTACTCATTGTGCCCAGAGAGTACCTAGGATTGAACTCACAGCCTCCTGATTGTGAGGCAAGAGCTCCACCTCTAGGCCATCATGCCACTCTGTTTTTGTATCTCTATAACTGCATATAAATATTGCATCCACTGGGCGAAACAGTCTTTCACTTGTTCAGGTCCTGAGTCACATTTCAGTAATAGGTAATATAATCAGTGCTCTTTTAGGAAAGCCTGAAAAATCACCTAGCTATTAGTAGAAAAATAGAGCCTTTGTTTTCTTGATGGAGTTGCAACAATAATTCCTTTGAAATCTAATGGGGGTTGTTCTTTATTTTGATAATTAAATTTCTATTACATTTTGACCAAAAAACAACCAAAAAATAGATCATTCAACAGATAGTTTTGAGTAATTTGCATATAGTTTGCAGATCAAATTGCAAAATGAATATTATACATCATCCAGGTTAATTAACATAAACTTCAAAATTCAGGTTTCCTTGGATGCCCTATTGCAGGAGTGTCAAACTGCCGGCCCATGGGCCAGTTGCATCATATAGAGGCCACGCCCACCCCTACTCTGGCAATGCAAAAAAGTTGCAATATATCACGACCAGAAGTGGGATTCAGCCAGTTCGCACCACTTCGGTAGCTATTTTTTTTATTGCCCCGGCCCAGAATGGACTTCCGGAAGCGGCATCCACACAGAGAACCGGTTGTTCACATATTTGAATCCCATCATTGGTCACAACACATCATGTGACGCGGTGAGTTTGACACCCATGCCTTATTGGATAAAACTCTGAATCTAGGTTTCCTAGTTTCAAAACTATCCTAGATTGTATTTCAATATTTAATTTTCTAACTTCATTGATTTCTGATATTTCTGATCAGAGTGAGATGTGAGTGTGATAAATTTAATATTAACTGCTATAACAAGTTCGGTGTGGTGCTGCTTTTGAAAACTGTTAATAAAGTTCAGACCGTTACTGAAGGTTTTATTGACAGAGACTATTGATTCATTTACAGAAAAGAAAATCAGAGAAGTGGTTGTGATGCATAAAACAATCAACAGTTTGGGGACAGAGTATTTACAAGATCCTTGTAAATATCCATAAAAGACCATTCTCTTCATCCATCTAAAAACACATTTAGGGAAAATGGGGATTTCCTTCATGCTACCCCCTGTTACTGGAATTCTTGCAAGAGAAACTATGATAATTCCAACTTTGCTTTCATACCGCTAGCAATTGATGGCATTTTTATCCATACACTTTTATAGATACTCTATCCATCCATCCATCCATCACATTGAATATCTATATTTCCTTCATATTAGAGATGTGCTTTAAATGCTGTGTATAAGTTGTAATGTGTGATAATTTAATTTAATTTTGCTTTTTATCTGTATTTTTAAATAGTCAACTTGATCTTTTAGTGTTCAGGAGAATTTAAAATTAAAACAAAAAACAAAAACAAATAAATGAGCCTCATTAATTTTTAGAGAAACCTGGAAATTGGATGACCATAGAAAAATACAGGCAAACAATTATTGTTGCTACATCCACTTGGTATTTTCTCTTGCCCTCTTCCAAGTGCAATCAGAATTGACTCAGATTGTACATTATTCATCAAGGATGGAGAAAAGCACTTTCTTTTATATTAATTCTCTGGATGGTTCAGGATGCTCAAACACATATAAATGCTTATAAAAATAAATCTTATATCTTTAAAGGAAGACAAGATGCTTGAATCATACTAAGCAAATTGTTCCTGCTTGATAAACAATGTCTTCCCATTCATTTAGTGAGTCTGCTTGTCCCTGATCTATAGCCTCTGCTCAAACATTACTGGAAGTTACTATGGTTGCAAATCATTATTTTTAAGTCAAGTAATGACTTCTGCTAACTTGACCAATAAGAGAGTTCCTAATGGTGTTGCAGATCAGAATATCACTCCAGTAACTACCATGATCAACTCTAGTTAGCAGAAAAAAAGTGAACCATTAAGTACTTCAGTGTGTGCATATGTCTGCATTGACAATTAATGGACTGAGAGTGTTTAGGTGCTCCTTAGACTAGAAATTAAAAATCACTTTCTAAATTTTCAAAGCAGTTCCAGCCATAAATAACAACAGTGTACGTTATTATGCAGCCAAATAAAGAAGAATGTAAGACCAACTAGCTGTGAGTATTCTGAGTTGTGGCCAATAATGTGAAGTTTAGTATAAAATGTATATCCAGCATAGCTAATTTTTCATTCTCTGAGATACTTAGAATGAAGATTAAAGATTATAAATGTATAAGAATTCTAAATATTTATTAATCTTAAATTAGTAGTTCCATTTAATGAACAAAAGTCTGCTGGTTGAACAATGCAGTATGATTATTATTATTATTATTATTATTATTATTATTATTATTATTATTATTATTATTATTATTATTATTATTATTATTATTATTATTATTATTTAGCATATGATGAGGACATGACTAAGAGAAGTAAACATATACACACAATCCATGTAATTATACACAAAACCTCTATAGGGATATGGCAGTGGCATCACTGGATAGATCTATCAAATCCTTGATAGATCAGCTAGGCACTGGCATTGCTTCATGTAGATTTTCTAAGGAACCATAGAATGTACATCTTGCACAATATGTTTGATAGTTTTCATATTAGCACCACAATCATAACATGGGGAATCTTTCCAACCCCATTGACACAAGCCAGAGGCACTTCTTCCAGTAACACATCTAATTCTGTTCAATTTCGCCCAGATACAGCAAGACAGTTTGAAACCAGGTGATTTAGTAGAGGGATCTTCAACCTTTCCTCTCTCCAGAGTTTCTTGGGGTTAAACTGGGTAGATGTTAAACAGCATGCTTTCCATGCTGGCCTATGGGATGTCAATCTTGTGATGGACTGTGCATTATCCTGGTGAATAGGGAACTTTATTGTTAAGCATCCTTGACTATAGCTGAACGAGAGCTTGCTGCCTTCTGATGTGGGGTGGTATGAGGTTAATGAGTACTGGTAACCAGTGCACAGAAGTGGGATTCAATGTGGCAGAGATGATACACATTGTCTGATGAAATTGGACATTGACATTTGGGTGTGGACACTGTTAAGCCACACCCTGACCCAATATTCAGCTGTGAAATAAACCAGAGCCAAGGCTGTTATTTGTAAAGTGTTAGCATCAACGCCCCAAAATTTTCCAGTTAGTCTATTCAATAAATTGTTGCAGCTTTTCAATTTTGCAGCTGTTTTTCCAGATGTTGTCAGGTTAGTGATCTGTCCAATGTTAACCCCAGATACTTCAGAGAGTTATTACACTGTAAAATATGGTTCTGGAACCTCACTGTTTATGATGAAATCTTCCCTTGCAAAGTATTCTTACACTAAGTACTTGTCTTCGTAGTTTTGTTAGACATAAGAATGTAAAATGTAAACATAAAAGACTTGTTTTTAAAAGATATAGCAAATAGCCAGGATTGATGCTAATCCATCATCAATGCTTACCCTACATTGATGCAAACATTTGCACAATTAGTGGTAGCACCATGACAATAAGTGACAAATTGAACTCCCTAGAAATTGGAGTCCATTAAATAATATTGTAATCTCCAGGGTAAAGAATACGCAGTTACTGTTTGGTTAAAATATTGAATATGAATTTATCGATTTACATGTTTGTTTATTATACTGCCAATTTCAACAAATTGACTCAATGTGGCTTACTACAAAACACAAAACAGTCATGGTAAGAAAAAAATATCCATGGTAACAGAACTGAAACAAATGTAGCATAAAAAACATACATAACAGATTTAAAAATAAAATATTGAAAACATCAAAATCATTAAAGAATGCCAAAAATCCTGATGGTATCCATCCTGGCATCCATTTTGTGGACTGTGGGTATAAAATAGCTTTCATCATTGCTGACTTTATGAATTACAAACAGGAATATCATTATACGGGAAATTTTCAATCTAATGTGTCATCTGCCATTTTCTTTCTTGAAGTCACACTTTCCTTTTCAATCAATCAATACAGATCAATATTTTCAGCAAATACTATGACACAATATCATATAGAGGCCATTTTACTCAAAGGAGGACCTCAGATGGTTGTTTAAATGAGACTGTCCCAGAATTTCTCAGTGGGGCTTTCTCAAACCTTATGGAGTAGATATTCTACATGTATACATCATAGATGTTTTGTTTTTATACAGATGCATGTCCACATCACAAACACCCATGGCTCTCAAGATTGATTCATTGTCCATCATAGTTTTGTATGTGCATGTATGTGTGTATGTATCTGAGTGACGTGAATTAAAAAAAACAACAACTGGTTAATATGTGAGCTTCCTGAATCAGTCTGGTTTCTAGCTTTTATGTTAAGTTTTAAAATACTTCAGTTAATTAGACAATTGCTGTGGAGGCTGGTTGTGTTCTATTTTTCTCAAAACTAAATGCAATGGTACAGAAAAGAACAGTAGCAAGGCAATCTCAGAAAGAGACACTTATTTATTTATTACACTATTTTCTATCATTTTTGCTCCCTGATCCAATTCTTCTGCAAATAATTTACAAATACTCCAGTAAGCCAAGACTACTTCTAGTTGAATAAGAATTAGAATTCTATATGGACTAAACTGCTTTCAGATCAAGGGCTTCCCTTATGACAAGTGGCAGTGAAGATGCGTACCCTGAAGAAATTTCATTTTCTAACATTGATTCCTAAGGGTCACATCCTTAGCTTCCCGTTCATTCATATGTGTGTCAGGATTTGCCACTATATGCATGTCTTATTCAACAGGATCTTGACAGTTCAATTTTATATTTCTTTGCCTTCATAATCTTGATATATGACATCTATTAATGCCGAAATGGAATACACACACAGGCATACATACACAGATGCAAAAAAGGAAAGATTCACAATGTCACATTATGTTATGCATACAAAAATGATGTGCGTTGCTTATTTTGCATGTTATCGCGGATAGGGTTATGAAAGGTATTGTAACAAAACTCATTTGATTTCATCCATGTAACTTTTAATGTCCATCCAAAAATCAGACAACCAGTCCTCTAATGTATTGTGCCATAACATGCAGGTTTTATATTATTTGTGTTTTTTTCTCCTGCTGGCTAAGAGAATCAACAGTTCAAAATAGAGAAAAAGAAGTTAATTTTCACTGCAAGACAGAACCAACTGGCTGATTGATAAATATCATAGCTTGGAAAGAAATTAATAACTCAGATTAAAGTTTCTGATTAATCGTTTTTAGACACAGCAAATGATATAAATCATTCATGTTTACTTGGATAGATATTAACCATAAGATAAATACATAGAACAATTCAAAATACAATGTAATGCTAGATACAAACTAATTAGCATATAACCCATAGAAGTAACACGTTGCAGTTAAAAATAGCTCACAGTAAATTAATTTTAAATTTCAGTTTGATAGCTTAAATATTTTCCACTCTTGTTCACTGTTTGTGTCATCATACTTGGACTATATTTGTTGACATAAATAAGCTAAGGCTATTTATTCCTTTTTGGCCAATCTCAAAGAGGCAGATTCTATTCTGAACTGTCCAATGTTGCATGAAACCAAAACCATTTTTAATAATACTAATAATAGTAACAACAACAGCAGCAGCAACAATAACAACTGTAGAATAATTTAATGCAGATTTTTTTTAATTCACCTTTGATAGTTGGTTGGAATTTCAGTGTGCTCCTGGATGTGACATTACTCCTTATACTGGAAGTGAAAACTATGGGCAGAAGAGCATTTAAAAATGTGAACTTAGAAATTAAGTTTTTTATGGCTCACAGGAAGCTTGTGGCCCTCATTAGCACTTTTATTAAAAAAAATCCTTTCCTTAAAACACAGGCACAAAGACATCATTTCTGGAATTATGCTGCTTAGACAATAGAAACAATTGTCATGGGTTCAATTTATAATAAGTTATAATAAGTTCAATAAGTTCAACTTGTTAATAAATTCAACTTATGACAATTGTTTCTATTGTTGTAGATTTGCCTAAAATTTGCCCAACTAACACACACACACACACACACACACACACAATCAAACAATTTTGGTATTGATTGTCACTATATATTCTCCACTCTTGATTCTGAAAAAGTAGCAAAATAGACATGTCTTAAAAATTTGAAAAATCATTAGTTAGCACATGAAAATTGTTTAACCAAACTACTTTTGAAAACAACTACTTTGAGACACTCGGAACAAACAGTTTATCCACTAATAACAGTCCACAGGGAACTTTTCCCTGGAATTTATGTTATACACTATACTGAAATCTGGGATTTATCTAACCCTATTGGATAGATTTTTCCTGATCTCTGAGCAAACAAATTGATTCTGATCTAGCATATTGTGGCCTTTCCCTCCAGCAATATCATCACTTAGTCTAGAAAATAGCTTCACTAAACTTAACTGAGAAGATTTGGGATTTAGATCAACCAAATGACATAGCTAAAACCATCCATCCTTATTATGATACAATTTCAGGTTCGCCATGGATGATTCCTAGCTATGACAGCCTACAAATTTCATGCAGAAGATTTTTTTTTTAACCTTGGGTCAAATTGGTTCACTTTATGGAGATAATAAGCAATCCCTCTAATCCCATACAACAGCAACTATACCTACCGGTATGTTTGCTCCAAAACAATGTTGTGCTACCCATTCTACTGACCATGGTGTCTAGCATTCATAAATCTAATTATCATAAATTTGAGTTTTCTCTTTGATCAAGAAATTACAATCTTCCTTCTGCAAAAAGCTAATCTGGACAAAGTTTATAGTGATTGTCCAGATTTTATCTGTACCACTTTATCTATAAAAAATGCTACAGTGATTGTCCAAATTATATCCGTACCACTTTATATACTGTATCTATAAAAATCGCTAACTTTCTAGCAATAGCTACGGCTTGTAAAAACCTGTTGATATTCTCTTTGCATCACAAATTGTTTCAATTTTAGAATATTCCTGCCCCCCTGTATTTTAAATTTTGTACTTTTGTTACTATTTTTGAACCCTAGGTAAATGATTTGATTATTATGCTGAGTTTTTAATCTTTTCAAATGTCATCTTTTTGATGCTTTGATTTTTAAGTGTTGCCAGCATATCTTCTTCTAAAACAAACTAAAAGTTATTTAATCTTTTTTTCTTATTTATGACACATTAATATAAAATTATTAAATCTATAAATCTTCCAGATCTGATATTCAGCATCTATTTTTTTTTCTCTGAGTACTACTCAGGCGATACCAAGAGAAAACTAGCCAAGAAAGGATTAGTCAAGGAGATTTCCTGGACTACAAAACCAAAAGTAACAAACAAATCCTTAATATTCCCTTAACTAAAAACTTTTCTGACTCAGAAGGAAAAACTGTCCACTCCGGCCAAAACAAAACACAAATAGTTTTATGATATTGAAATGCAGCTAATCTATTAAACTCTCTATTTGTGATTCTAATTGCATTATCTTCTGTACTTTGTAAATGAATAACGTTTGTATACTGATCACCCACCAAGAAAGCACAGAAAAAGCCATATTTGCAGTGCCTAAATATGAGTGTGGACGTATGCAGCAATATTTTAAGTAAGAAGAATCTGTGAATAAGGATGACCTGAGAAAGTCATATGTTAGTTAAACAAATGCTGGTATCCCAAGGACCTGTGGAGAGGTGTAAGCAAAATACTTACATTGTAGGCATAACAAAGATAGAAAAAATGTAACATATTGAAATGGTTCTTTGGAAAGAAAATGAGGGGGGAGGTTGGGGGGCTAAGGGAGGGTGGTGTGATCAGTACGGTCAGTGGGAGGGGCAGATATGGCGGGAGCAGAGGACCATATCGGGTTTTGGGAGCACGCACACGCTGCTTACAAGCTTGTGGGTGCTCCGGTCCTCAGGACTCTACTCGGTCTCCAGGGATCTTAGACCCTCGGCCCGGGATCACCGGCTGATGCTATGCAATGCCAGGTCCGTGGTGAACAAGGCCCCCCTCATCCAAGATCTTATTCAAGAGGGGGGTGCGGACCTGGCAGGGATCACCGAGACCTGGCTGGGCACGGAAGGGGGTGTACCCCTCGTGGACATCTGCCCGCCGGGTTTCCAGGTATTTCATCAG
>NW_015386864.1:129648-152116 GCF_001527695.2 Protobothrops mucrosquamatus | reverse complement strand
GAACTACCCCCAGAGATCCGGGTGATCCCGGATCTCCCCTCCTTCCGCCGCGCCCTAAAGACATGGCTCTTCCAACAAGCGGGATTGGCCTAGGGGAATTTTTAGTGGGGTTTCAAGAGAAATTTTAATTGACATAGGCCACAGTAAATATTTCTTTTTAATTAGGTTTTAAACTGGGTATTTTATTGTTGTATCTGTTTTATAAGGCTGTCAGCCGCCCTGAGTCCGTAAGGAGAAGGGCGGGATAAAAATTAAATAAATAAAAATAAAATAAAATAAAATATTGCTTGATTTATTGGTTCAGTTAAGTTGTCAATTTATTGAAAACCTTTCTGAATAAACACAACACAGGCTTTTAGTTGTAGAACTATCTATCTGTCATGTCTGTGTGCATATGCACAGAGGCACACAGGGAGATCTATGAAAATATTTTCAGGGTTAGGATTAGCATGTAGTAGTTTTTATGTTGTTAAAGTTACTAAAACCTGGGATGTTATATTGCTTTATTATTGTGCTCTTACCTCTGACACTATAATTACTTTGAACCAGGTTGACTCTAGCTTGTAGTATGCTGAAATCTGCTTTTTCACAAAGTACTACTATAAGAAACAGATATAGGTAACACTCAGTCTGAACAATGGATCCAGATTTTTTTTTTTTTTTTTTAAGGGTAGGCTTAGCATGAAAGAGTATCAGGACTCTGCTTCAGGCAGAATAATGTTGTGGGCCATGACTGCTTTGAACAATTGTACTATCATAGAAGCTACTTTATCCCTCAAAGGAAGCCAGTCAAATCAAGGGTAAATGTTTGCTTAAGTGCTTCATAGGGATTCAATAAAGTTCTCAATCTTCTTTTTTTTATTTCTTCTTCAGTAAAGACTTCTTTGAAGGAACAAAATCCATTTCTGAGTTGAAATTCAGCTGAACAAAAGTGCTTATCATTGTTGATGGATTAACATCTTCACATTTTAAAGAATGTGTCATCTAGGTTCAAACCTTGAGAACTTGGCAATAAGAAAATGTATCTGTTCTTCGAAAATACTATTACTCCATAGATCAAATGCTTCTATAATATAATTTAAGTTCATAAAACATCTAGCTTTAGTGGTAAAAAGAGGAAGAAGTAAGAGATAGGAATAAGAGTTATTGACATTTTTCTTCTGAAAAACACTACAATTTTATTTATGACTATTTGCTTAATTATTTATTAGGGTTGCATCCCACATTTTATACAGGAGCTCAAGGCAGCATATATACTTTGCCCTCGTCTCCTATTTTTCCTGTGAGACAGGCTGGGCCAATAAGAGAGTTGGTATCCCAAATATTGGCTAGCTATAAGTAGACCACATCCCGGGTATTCCCACTGCCATCCTTAACACCTTAAGCAATCTATCATACGGATATTCCTTGATTTATGACCATAATTAATCCCAGAATTATGATTGCAAATCATGATGGTTATTAAGCAAGTAATCACATGATTGTGGCCAGTTTTAGTATCTTTTTTGCAGTGGTCATTAAGCGAACGTCATGGTTGTTAAGTGAACCCATTGTTCACTATGGGCCTTTTTTGCCAGTGAAATAAAAGCTGGTTTTCAGCAAAAAAAATTGTCATAAATTTTATGTGTGTGTGTGTGTGTGTGTGTATATATAACGAAGTGTTTTTATTGGATTGAATATATGCAACTTGCAAACATGCAAATATTAAACTTTTTTCAAGCTTTGCATAAACCGAGAAGTCACAACAAGGAGATGCTTTAATTCTTTCCTCTGCTGCTAATTCTCTACTCCAAGTCACTTTTCTAGTTTTAGTTCCCCACTGTTTCAGCTGTGTGTTGAAAATGCATCAATCTCTCTAGCATGACAACAGTTCTGACACTTTGACCTGTTAGTTATAACTTCCAGTTTTGTCTTCAGGCAAATTTGGCCTGGCCAACCTGGCCTTCTGGGGCCCGGCTCAGAAGTTTGTGTAGGAAAAACACAAACAGAAGAACCAGAAATAAAGACTGTAGGAAATGGAACTGACCTGAGTATTACAAGGGATGTCATGGAACACAGTTTGCTGCTGTTGGTAAACACTTCTTTTTTTTTGTTTTGAAAAAGTTGGAATCAGCATATATAGTTTGCCTTAAGCCATTGAACGCTTGGCTCAGGTTTGGATGTACTATGACCTGTGGATCTCTTGTTGGGATTTCTAAAACATTATGTCTGAACCAGTCTTCTTATTAAATAAGGCTTAAAACAAACCAATTTCATAATATCAAATGTACTGATTTACCTGTCTATATTAAATGGGTATGTAATACACATTACATAACAAAAGGCTGTTTCTGTGCTTAGATGTCAGTCCCAAGAGTTTAAATAAACCAAGATATCAACTCCAAAGAAAGGCTACAATTATTTTTATCAACAGTGATATAATAACAGAATCTTATAAGTCTGTTTGTGCTGTATCTCCACCCCCTTCTTACATTCCACTGAATTAGGGAGGCATCGGTTGATCTGAAATGGTATAGGGCAGGGGTGTCAAACTCACAACATCACATGACGTATTGCGATGTATCACATTTTTTTTTCCATTGCTGGCAATGGGGTGGGTGCAGTTTCGCTATGACGCATCCAGCCCGCAGACCAGAAATTTGACACACTTGGTATAGGGTCTCCTGTTTGAGCAGGGGGTTGGACTAGAAGACCTCCAAGGTACCTTCCAATTCTATTATTCTATGTTCTATGCTAGTGAATGTTATCTTATTGCTCTGAACCTAAACTATATTTCAGCCCCTAAATAACTGTTCCTGCATATTTCCATAAAGTTAATATTCCTTAATCCTTCTTTTAGTCAACAAATTCTACAGCATACAAATGCAAACTTTGCGACAAGCTGTACATAGAATTCTTCTGTCTGATCTGGAAATGGGCTAATGATAATAATTCATAATGGCTGATTTCTTAAAGTTACTATACAGCAAAAGCTGGTCCTCTGATTCACTACTCCCATATCTTCAAGGAAAAAGCTTTTCATCATAGGGGATTTTATGGTATTCCAATATAGCTGATAGGAGATATTAAAGTGTAGAAGTGAGAAGGCTTTCCAAAATTTATTGTTTGTAAGATCGTCCAAATGTTGTGATGATTTAATATAAAATTTGCTGTGACCCACCTGAGCTCTGAGGGACATCTTTTTAGATTCTTTTGTTATTTTATATCAAGAATCCTTAGTTTGAGAAGTTCCATTGCCTGATCCTATATGAAAGATACCAGCATCTCCCTTGAAAATGCCAATTTTGGTAATTTGTCTCTTATTTGATGTTTCCAAGAGAATTGATAGGATAACAAGTACTGAATCAAACTTTGAGGTCGAAAATAAGGGTTCAGACATATCTGAGCACATATAGTTCTGCTCTTATTTCTTTTTTATAAGCCTGGCCTCCAAATGTAGAGCAGTGTTAGGCATGTACTTGGCATGTATCTGGAAAAACTTCCTTCAAAAGCTTTATTTCAACCCTCTCTCATTTCTCACAGTTAATGAATTTAACTGAACTCTATATAGGATTGTGTCAGCATCTTGACTTCCAAAAGTTTAAAATCACTGTGTGATTCTAGAGGGGGAAAGGAAGAAAGGTCATTTGACTATTTGACTATTTCCTGTAGCATGAAACCCAAGTATTAAATGAAGAATTTGCTCTGTTTGATTATCTTGAAGCCCCCCCCCCCCGCAAAATGCTTGTCCTGTGTCTTCACATAGTTAATTTGTAATGATTGGTCCTTACAGAAATGGACTTTGTGGTCCCATGGCACTTCTAAGTTCTACCAGTATGTGTATGTGTGTATAATGGAATTCTGATATGGTTTTAGTTGTTGCTCCCTGGAATAGTAATTCATCTTTTTATTTGGCTGAAGTCCTGAAACATTCATAAACCAAAAGAAAACAAATGAAAATGATGAAATGAATGGGGTTTGTTTGGTATTGATCTAAGAATACTGCTGTGAAACATGGCAGGGGGCAGAGTTCTGATCCTGTTATCTCCACATGACTTGGATCCCTTATGCAGCTGAATGAATAGCACTTGGTGAGGCTCAAGACTCCTGCTGAAGTTGTCCTTAAACAATTCAACAACTGGCAGTTGTTCAGTGACATCCAGGATTCTTTTTCCTAGGGAGGAAGGATGTGTGAGGAATGTGCTGAGCAAAATGTATGAGAAAAACATGATGTCTTTTTACAACAAGAGAGAGGCAAAATGGACTAGTCCTTCTCAATCAGCTAAAAAAGCTCAAGGTATTTGTTTTCCTTAGGGTACATTGTTATATACATAGTTGAATCTGCTCTGTAGCACCTGCATAATTTATAAATTAGATGATAGCTGAAAGAATTGTTTTCCCCAAAAAAGTTCAATTTATTCTTTACATCTATTTATTAGTAATGAAGATATATCTCTTACTACGTTTTACTAGTGGAATGGTGATTGATTAAAATGTAATTTATAATATTGTAAGTCATGGAGTGTTATAAACAATTGGAATTTTGAAAGTCATTGACTTGGTTGACTCATACATTGTACTACACTAAGTTTGTTTAACTGTAGTTTGCTAAACAGAACACAGTTGGTTAAATTTCAAACAATCAGTCTTAATGTTGTTTGGATCAGATGAATTTGTGTGCATGATAGCTAGCAAGCTAGCTAGTTATTACCATTTTCAATGTTTGTGAAATGGTTCCGCCTTTTCCAAAACATGAAATCCCTGGAAGCAGAAAGCAATACAGCATTTATAAACAGTTCCTGTCTTACATCTACAACCACCTAATGGTGCCTCCTGAAATATGTTACTTAAGGAGGTTCATCCTGAGCTTAACCCTAATAGGCAAACTTCAGTCTATTATAAAATACTTCACAACATCAAATACAACATTTCTACTTTATTCTCTGGCTCAACTGAGGGCTGTAAACATATTAATTATGTTCATACATGGTACCATACCATGGTTTGTTTGGCTATCTTTTTCTTGCAACTCTGTGAGTTACTTACAGGTCTCGAAGACATTACAAAAACTTTGTAGAAATAAACTGGAAGCAATCAAGAAACAAGAAACATTGGTTTTAAACTAAAATAAATCCATGGTTTAATTATTGACCTCTCTTTACATAACATAAACAGCACAAATTGTGTTATATCTTAGAATGATGAGAATCCCGACACTGTCATTCTTTTCTGTTTGCAAAATAGAATCAAATAATTTGTAAGTGATCCAATATGATCGGTATGGATAAAAATACATCATTGTCCTGTTCACTTTATAGATAGCCATTTATTTTTCTATCGATCTATTTGGACTACAGATGTCCAATTCCATTTTCATTTCAGCAAGTTATTGTTAATAGTTTCCCTGTGTCTGCAAAGTAAATATCTCCAATAAAATAGTTCCCTGAAATGTAATTCTCCTATTATAGTGTTTTGGAAAAAAAGAAGTGAAAAATATGAGAAGAATTAAATATCATCTTGGAAAGGAGATACTTTATTAATGGAGTTATATTTATTTTTCATTAAAAGGGGCAAAAGTGAATAAATACAAAAGTCCAGTGAGAGGTTTCCTCAATTTAGGTTTTTTTTTGTTTTGTTTTGTTTTTAAAAGAGGCCTAAGGACTCATTATTCTTTCACCTTTAGGTATGCAGAATATTAATCTTAAAGTGACAGTTGCTACTTTAAACTCTGATCAAGAACACTGCATGGTGAAGGTTCTGCTCTTAGGCTGAATAGCAAATTAAAGGGAATTAATTTGCTAAAATACAATTAAGGGATGCAAATTCTAAACTACTGAAACGTAATTCTGCTGAATTCATGGTCCTGTAAAACGCTAATCAATTTCCAATGCACAGAAAGCAAGGCATCTGCCTTAAACAGAAAGGAAGTGGTATTTCTGGAGAGAAGAGAATTTCTTCTATGAAATGATTTCTCTGGGACCAAATGCCCTGCCTTTCTTTAAATATAAACTATATGTAGATAACTTGGTATCCTACCTTTTATAAGAAAACATTTTGATACTTAAAGAACATCAGCAAGGAAACAGAGTATAACACATGGCAGAAAATAAGATAGAAGACATTGTCCAACTTACCAGGGTCTCTGGTCTGCTGAGCAGTATTTGAGGTTATTGTATACCAACACATATACCCAAATTTGCATATATCTTAAAATAAATAATGCATATATGCAAAAAAAAATAATATCTGGATCTCAATCCCGTGATATCATACCACTCTATGTTATTTTGCTGAAAGGAAAATGGGCTTTCTGGAAAATAATACTCTCCAGTGAGTGTCTACTTTGACATGCTTGTGGAACTCACGTGGTTTCACATGGATAAGAGCTATGTCAGAGGTTCAACCATACTGTGTCAGAGGAGCCATAAAGAAACACGAGACCTATTTTAGACAGTGCTTTCTTCCACTTAATGTGTTGCTACTATAGGGCTTGGAAGCCTACCATAAGTTCAAATGTCTGCAGATATCAAGGGGGGCACTAGATAATAACAGAGATATATAGAAATTTCTACTTGGTCTTTTGGAACTTTACAACCTTATAGTAGCCTTAATGATAGATAATACTTTATTTTTGCTCTCTCTCTCTCTCTCTCTCTCTCTCTCTCTCTCTCTCTCTCTCTCTCTCTCTGTGTGTGTGTGTGTGTGTGTGTGTGTGTGTGTGTCTGTCTGTCTGTCTGTCTCTCTGTCACTCTCTCTTATGTGTGTGTATTTGTGCATGTGTGTGTGTGAGAGTGAGTGAGTCAATATAGACTCCTGCCAATCACCTGGACTAGTCCCTGCAGATTTCTTAGCAACATTTCAGAAGTAGTTTTCCATTGCTTGCCTTGTAAGCCTGAAAGTGAAAGGGAGAGGAAGAGGCAGAGGGAAGGGGAGAAAAGCAGAGAGAGAGAGGTTCAAAGTCATCCAGCCATCTGCCTAAGGCAGGACCAGAAATCACCACCTACTGGTTTCTAGACTTCACCATTACACCAAACTGGCTCTTAGATAATACAAATGGCTTCTGATTGCATGGACCACTAATTTCTGACCATATTTTTTTGGTGGAGTTCTCGGTACTTGTCTGTCTACTCCAGTACTTTATGTGTTTTTATACATTGCACACAGCTGTAGTTCCTAAATTTAATTTCAGTAGGGCTTCTGTAATGTCATATTCTTGTTCAGGTGAGCTAGTTGAGCTAAAAGAGAGAGGTTTCTCTTCCATCTCTGCTTATAATTCAGTTAGAGAAAAATGTGGGGAGGGGTATAGATTTAACAAATCTATACATTTCCAAATCTAGAGTTCTTTTGATACAAATCCTATTTATGTGTTCGCTAGATATTACAATCTAACTCTTGAAGTTAGGTTGAATGAGCCTTTCATAGATGAGCTTGGCATTAATTGAGATGTATCTTCAATTTGTAGATTTTCAGAATGAAAAATGATCAATATCTTTTTCTCGAGATATTGAAAAAAGAACGTGTTCAGATGTAATTGGCACACATCACTCCATCAATGTTTCTGCTCTATCTGGGAATCAGTGTTCTGCAGTTCCCCAGCATGTGCAAACATTCTGTTAAGGCAATTAAAAAAAGTCTTCCAAAGTTTTTTTTAGAAACTCTGATACATAAGAAAAAGGAACTTTTTGGCTGAAGAAGTGATGTAAACTATTATAGGAAATCAAAGTGAATCATTCTTCAGGAAAAAAAAATAGAAACTCTGCTTTTATAATTCTCTATTTCTTCTTCTGTCAAATAGTTAAGATCCCATGACCATTTTGCTTTGATCTTACTCATAGCTTTGCTATCTCTTTGAAGCAGCATGGCACAAACTCTGTGCACTAGCTTATTAAAGCAAAAGTTATTGTTAAAAGAAAAGTCCAGCTGAGTACAAGCTGATTCAAATAAGATACCTTCAGATTGTTTACAAAGAATAATGTTAAACTGGCAGGGAGAAAAAAACAGGAAAAAAAGCTAGCCTATAATTTATTTTTGAATTATTTTATTCATAAAAACTATTTGGTCTCTCTCTCTCTCTCTCTCTC
Organism: Protobothrops mucrosquamatus; assembly: GCF_001527695.2. Classification (NCBI taxonomy): domain Eukaryota; kingdom Metazoa; phylum Chordata; class Lepidosauria; order Squamata; family Viperidae; genus Protobothrops; species Protobothrops mucrosquamatus. The sequence goes on along the minus strand of NW_015386864.1, from coordinate 144,056 downwards.
TCTCTCTCTCTCTCTCTCTCTCTCTCTCTCTCTCTCTCTCTCTCTCTCTCTCTCTCTCTCTCTCTCTCTCTCTCTCTCTCTCTCTCACACACACACACACACACACACACACACCAAAATAAGAATTTTTTTTTTAAAAATGTTTGGCTACTACATATTTGGTCAGGTTACATAGACTGATTTGGCAGATGAAATTTGCTCCCATTGCTCCTATGAAAAGAAAAGAGAAAAAAATATGTTCTTTACCATTTGACTTGGCTTATGAATGTATACACAAGAAATAGCAGATAGTATATATTTCATAACAGAACAGCTATCAATCTATAGAAGTTTACTTCTATATATGAAGCCTTGTTATATTGCCTCTTTTTACAGTGTATGCATCACATTCTTCAGCCTTTGATCCCAATGATATATTATCAAAACAATTCAGTGAAGATTAAAACCTATATCAGGGGTCTTCAAACTTGGCCCTATTATTTATTTATTTATTTTTATTTTTTTAAAAAACAAGTTTTATTAATTTTCCAATTTTACAAAGCTCCAGGTGTTAAGGAAGCAACATGGTGCGACTATGGATAATCCATAGTTCAATAACAAGCTCTTTCATACATATGTCAGGTTACATCATCAAAAATTTCATCTCTGTTTCCGTTGGTTATTATATCACATTCAAATTAATACATTGCTAGTTATAACTCAATTGGTTAAAACATGTATCAATATCTTTTGACTTATACGCCTCCATGTCCTGTTTTTAACTTTTGTCTAATTTCAGTTATAGTATTCCAGTTAGCTTAATGTCTATAGTATTTAGGTTTCGGATAGCCCACGGTTCCCTTAGTTCATTACAAAATAGTTATCATATCTAAGGTACACTTATTATTTACTCAGATAAATTCTTACTTTATTTCACAATCATATTCTATTTCTCATCCTAATATCATCACTTACTAATAAAATAACCTTTATCATCTCAATCCATCTTCTATATTATAATTCAAAACTATTATTCTAGTAACTAGTTTTTATTTCCCTTATAGGTCTAAATCTTAAATATTAAATCAGTTAATGTCTTTTAAAATCTCCTTAGCCCATTAAATGAGATTTTAGGCTCTTCCATTAAAGATCACATAAAGAAATCCCATTTTTTAAGTCTAACTCTGGCTTTCATTTTGTGCCAAACAGGCTTCCATAGCAGTGCCTTTAAATCCTCAGGTGGATCTCCCTTCATTCCTACACATGTCATTTGAATCAAGGAAGACCATCTAGTTATCAATTTTTCAAGGAAGCTGGTCCCTTCATAGTCATTAGGTTGTTGGCCTAATAATTTGAGTCTTCATATTTGGCTTAGTATATTTGTCGTCAGTTCAGACTGGTCTTCTTCTGGTTTCAGCTGATTTAATGTTGTAGTTGTTGTTTGGTTGTCTGGGTTATCTGAATTCTCAGTGTGCTGTGTATGTAGATCTTCAGCACCTTCCATCTTAGTGTTGCTTTCTTCAGTTTCTGTTGCTGTTAGAATTGCAGATTTTTTAGTTGAAATCCAGGTTTGGTTATCAGGGTTCTGAGTAAGTTGTAACTGGTATTCTTTAAAGTCCACTTTAGTGTTAATTCCTTCTTCTTCTGTTGCCTTTTGAGTTGTAAGTTCATCAGTTGAAATCTGGGCTGAATTTTGTAGCTTTAAGATGGCGCCTTTATATTTCAGTCTGGAATTCATTAGCTCAGTAGCCTCTAGAATTTTTTCAAGTATACGTTTGTAGTTAAGTTGTGGGTAGTATTCCTCCATTTCTGTGGTTTTTATAGATAGTCCTTTAGTGGAGGCTATTTTTGATAAAAGTCAATAAATGTCCACCTCCACTATAGAGAGTTGTTTTCACCACCCAGCTATTTCAAGTTCTTATCTATTTTGATAGTGTCAAGGACAAATATTAGTCTCACAGGTCTCCCAGTCAGAAAAAAAATCACTTGCTGTACCAGATTTCGCCACAGGATGTCCCTGGTAACATGTAAAATCTTTTCCCAAACCCAAGTTAGGCTTTTATCTGGTTTTAAAAAAAAGAAATATTCCTTTTTTTCCAGCTTAACAGATAGGTAAGATAATAGGTCTCTGTAGGAATAGAAACCTTTTGGGACCCCAGGTATCCAAAAATTACAAGTCCAATTATTTAGTCATTTAGTTTAGTTGTTCTTTTTTATGGTTTTCCATAGCTTTATATTCCCAGAGTAGGCAGAAGCTGCCAAATTAAGAAGGGGGGGAAATCTCCAAAGGCTTTTACAGGAAAGTAGTTGGGAAACAAGAAAGGTAAGGTAAGGTCTCACCCAATTCTTCCATGTTGCTTTCGTTGTGCTTGGTAGTGTTTTTGGCTTTCAGGTGGAACGGCTTAACATGGCCGATCTTTTCTTCGTCGGTCCAAAGGAGCTGCCTCGGATCAAACAGAAGTGGTGCCACCCTTCCGCGATCTGTGAGGGTCCTCCTCAGCAATGTTCACCCCTCCAGGGCGACTTTCGACCCTTTCCAGGGTCTTCCGACGAAGGAAAACCAGATGGCGGAGAGAGTACTCTCCCAGAACGTCCGCTAGAGCCGCAATCGCAAACTGGAAGCCCAAACGTGGCCCTTTTATGACTTGTGGACTTCAACTCCCAGAAATCTTCAGCCAGGCATGCTGGCTGAGGATTTCTGGGAGTTGAAGTCCACAAGTAATAAAAGGGCCAAGTTTGAAGACCCCTGACCTATACATTCTATCCTGACATATGTTTGCAATAGGTAATAGGAGTCAACAATAATCTTTAAAGTGTACTTGGAGTATAGCAAACACATAAGAACGCTTTGGTATGACATTGTTGTGGGCACCTATGGTTTAGCAACAAAAATTCTTGTGTGGACTTTATCAATGCAACAGTGAAATATTTCTCTATGGATTGTGTTTAGATGGTTATAATATTCAAACATGGTCTGGTGTTTCTTTTCAATCACAGCAAGCCAGGAGAAAAAAAAATCCCTTGTTTTAAATTTCCTTTCTCCTGAGTCTGGTCAATAGAAACTTTTGCTTGGATTTTCCATTTCTACTGTTATTTTTTTTTAAAAATACCCTCTCCCTCATATTAGAAATTAAACTAAACTATAATATCACTATTCACACTATTGCTAATGTTCAAGCCAAGAAGCCAAATGATTGTGTGAATAGTAGTAAGTCTCCAAAAATCAAACAATCAAGACTATGAGATTCCAAAAGCTCTATTCATATGAGATTTCTGTAACAGTATATTGTGTTGCAAGGATTAGATCTGCACTGATCAGTGAAAGAATATTTCATGCAGTGGAAATTACTTAAAATACAATATTTAGCACCCATTATATTTAAAAAAATATTTTAATTTTATTTTGTTTTCTTTTTTGATTAAACAAAATGATGGCTGGTGATATTAATTCACAATATCACTTAAGAATTGATATTACTGAGTGCTATAGGTAGATGACAGATCAGACGAAATTAACTCAGAATAGCTACTAGAAGTTAGAATTGTTCTGAACTGCATGTGTGCATCTTTCAGGTAATTTGAGAATAATGCAGTTTTGGGAGTAAATTCAACATGCTGTTAAAATCTTAAAGATATTCTAGATATTAAAGTGTCACTATAAATGGCAACAAAAGTGAAGGAAGTAGGTAGATATTCATATAAGCATTACATATCTTCTACCAGTATCTAGCCAAAATGAATAGAAACCTATAACGACATATTGCCCTGTTGAATGTCCTAATGCTTCTTTTTCACACTATATATTTTACATCTTTATTTAGAGATTGAAAAGTGTGTATAGAACAAAAAACCTTTACAGAATGTGGTGCTCAATGTATTTGTGTGTGTGTGTGTGTGTGTGTGTGGATAGATAGATAGATAGATAGATAGATAGATAGATAGATAGATAGATAGATAGATAGATAGATAGATAGATAGATAGATAGTACCTTTGTAATACATAGGCAGAATAATTAAAGATTATATATCTTTCCTCCAACATGTTATCCATACCTAATTAACATGTTCACCTGCAAGCAATGTCTTACTATAAGCTCTAACTATAAGCCTTTTCTAGCTGCCTCAAATCAGATATTTACAATCATTTCTTGAAAGAAAATAAAATTTGTATTTATTCAATCATGCTTATTCTTCAGCTCTGATAAAAAATGCAGAGAGCTATATACAATAATAAAATTTATAAGACGAGCAAGTATCCAATCAACTGTTTAAGAAATAATTCACTTCAGCAGCAGAAGCATAATTGCAAAAGTAATTATGATAATAGAAAGAATATACAAATGGAATAGTTCTCATCTTACTAAGAAGAAAATATCTCTAACATAAGATGCATTTTTTGGACACAACCCTCCTTAAATGCAGTCATCATTTATTTATTTAGCGTATGGCATAAAATACAAGGATAGCAGCAGTAAATATGCATGGAAAGAACACATAATAGTATGATACACAAAAAGATGGTGTATAATCAGTTCTAGTATCAAAGTAATTGGTATTCCACATTGGCGACATATACCAATATACAAAATTATGTCATGCAATTTGCTTGTAGAAGTGTTCTATAACCTTCTTGTTGTATCTATCAAAAACACTGCTGAGGTGAATACATGGACACCATATAGATGAGATCTTTATACAAAAAGGTATTTTTCCATATATCCCGAAATGAGGTTTTGCATCATATAGTTTACATACTAATCTAAGCAAGAATCTTTGTTGCATAATAGAATATTAATATTTTAATCTGTAGCAAATTATTATTTAGCAAATATCCTCTTTTCTCTTTGACTTTCTTTTCAAGTCCATGTACTATATTGCCTTTGAGATGCCCTTATGTTGTATTTTTTTTAATTTGGGTTACAGAAAATTTACACTTTTTATAGTGCCTCCTTGAAGTCCTTGGAAAAAAGCAGTCACTTCTCAATAGTTTACACACATGCAAACACACATAAACACTTTTTCCCTACCAAAACATTTAACCTAATCCTTCTTGAATGGGCAGAAATTTGTCTAAGCAAAATCTTCTTTTCAAAACTAATTTCAAGCAGAATCTGAGATAGGCTAGTATTTAAGAAACTAAATAACACACCAAAATAAAACTTTTCCTTCTGACCTATTAAGTACAATATAATCATGTCACCTTTCCCTTCAATGGCCTTTTTCCCCCAATAATGTGTAGTTGGGGAAACACTATTGCTTTGCCAGTGAGATGTCAGTGTCCTTCAACTGGGCTGCCAATTTTCTTTCTAGAATAATGAACATACTGCTATTACAAGGTAACTTTTATCAGGCAGTGTGTTTCCTAACACTGCAGAATTTAACTCAACATTCCAGTCTGTGTGCTAACCTGAGAGGTTGCCACCAACCATTCCAGTGAGTAGAAGCTAGCTCAGCGGTAGCTCTGACCAGATTTTACCAAATAATATATTCAAATGCCAAAAATACTGTTGCCATCATTCCACTTCAAAATATTATTTTTTTAAAAAAAGTTGTATTTTTTAAAATTAATTTTATTAAAGATTATAAAGGAAAAGAGTAAAATCCAATCCAAACTGAAAAGAAAAAAATACAAACAGAAAAATGCAAAAAAAAAAAAAAAAAAAAAAAAAAAAAAAAAAAAAAAAAAAAAAAAAAAAAAAAAAAAAAAAAAAAAAAAAAAAAAAAAAAAAAAAAAAAAAAAAAAAAAAAAAAAAAAAAAAAAAAAAAAAAAAAAAAAAAAAAAGGATGGAAAAAACAAAGGAACAAGAAAAAAGAGGGGAAAAAAGAAAAAGGTACTTCTCAACAAGTAAAAACAATTTTAATAATTCATAATTATCTCTATATACAATGTAATTTCTGTTCTTCCCATGGCTCACTCTTAATTCTAAAAAATCCAAATAATTCATCAATCATTCTTTGTTAGCCAAAGTCCAGTAAGGGCAACCAAATGTAATTCATTTCTTCATTTAGCCTTGGCCAGGTAAGCCAACCTTGTATTCCTTTCCTGAATTCTTAAAAAAATATTGCATATATATATAAAAAGTTCAATAAGTAAAGTGTATCCTTTTGTTTGTTGCTTCTCATAGAAGCTTTCAAAACAATAACAGAATCTTTTGTATCTTCAGTAAAAAAAAAAAATAATAAATCCAAATCAGTTTTCTTGTTCAATATCTGTACATTTCCTTCAGGGAATAATTCATCCATCAGTTCCAATGCAACTTGTTCTTTTTCTAGAATTTCATCACAACAGCCCATTTTATCAATAACGTTATCCATTTTGCAAAAAGGTGCTTAAAATTAATTTTCTATAGAAATTTCTGCTCTATTTTCTTTATCCTATAGCTCCCTCTAGTATCCAATCTTCAAGGTCTCACTATCATAAAAATAGAAAGGCAATTGCCATTTTCTCATGAGACAATTTCTCAATTATTTAAATTATAATCCCAAATCTGTGTGGTTTCTTAATCCATTGTTAACTTTCTAAGGTCCATATGCTAAATAACTTTTTGCTACATAATCCAAGAAATCTTATATTTTCAAAACCAAATTTACACTGTCATCCTCTAAGGAAGAGGGAACGCATCAATGAACACAGTAAAACTTTACCAGTCCAAAGGGTCTTAATCTTTTTAATATTCAAAGAAAAGCAATAATCCCAAAAAGTGATAAAAATGGGGCTCGGTTAAGCTTAGTACCTGTAAAAGTATCTCCTTTGTGAGTATGAACTTGTTGAAATTCCCAGCTACTGCACATATTAGCTGACTGTCAAATGGCAGTCTCCACTGAGGAGTGGATTCACATGGATAATCTCAACATCCTAATTAACTTAACTATTTTCAAAAATATTTTGTCAATTTTTTAACTCACTGTCCTTCTTTTCCATTTGAAACTTTCTAATATCAAAATATTTTTGCCTTTAAATTCAAATTCTTTAAGATATTTGTTCTTCCTTCTTAATTTCAAAAAGACAAATCTCACTAAAGTTCTTTAATCTTCACTGCTGTTAGAATATCTCTCTTAGGATATAAAGCGTTGAAATCATAAAGTGAATAAGAATGTACAGCTTTTGTCAGTCAAGTGTCTGTTAAAAGGATACACAGCAATTATGGGCATGCTGTAATCCTCAACTCTCAATCTACAGTGGACCACAAGGAACTAAATTCCTTAAGTTTTTTGCAAGGAACAACTCTTCCAGATCACAAATGGATAATTCCCCCCCTTTTTTAATTTTATTTTGTCAGACAAATTTTCCATCAGCCAGAATCAAGTCCTGGCTGGCAATCCTTTCCGTTGCTGTGCTATCTATAGGGCTGCTTGCACAGACTTCTAACCAGTTTCACTTGGAAGCCAACTTTATAAATCAAAGTCTTCAGCACATTTTAAAAATACAGATAGTCCTCATTTAGCAACTATGAAAAAAATCACCTTGTGACCAATCCTCACATTTATAATCTTTGAAGATCTGTAAAGCAAAGAAGAGCAGAAGTAAGACCATAAGCACAATAACAGTTTTACTTAGCGATCATTTTGTTTAATGACTGAGTTACCAGTCCCAATTATGATCAGTAAATGAGAACTCTCTAAAATCTTCTTACAAATTTGATCTAGGCTAGAGAAGAAATATTTGATACCTCACTTATTCTCAGACTCCTGACTTTTATCCATCAAGCCAATTTCTGTCAAGCACTTGTATGCTTCTTCTCTCCTACCGTTCCAAAATGGATACATGTGTGCGATCTAGTCAGTGCTGTTTCCTGGTAACTGCTTGGATACGTTCCTGCAGCTTTCTTGGCAATGTTGCAAAAGTGGTTTGCCATTGTCTGTTTCTTTGGGTGAGAGAGTGTGATTAGCCCCAAATTGGCTTTGGGCCTAAGGCAGGCTAAAACTCATCGTCTTCCAGTTTCTAACCTGACACCTTCACCGCTGCACCAAACTGACTCTCATTAACAAAGGATGATTAGAATTGGGGGACAAGGTTCTAAAATCCTTAAGAATATAACAGCCACAGAAATAATATAAGTAGGTGCCATTTTTAAACATTTAAAGATTTAGCTTGACACATTCACAAGTCAACTCAAAAGCACTAGCTCTCACAATGATGTAAGAAAACTATGTAAAGTATCATTATCTAATACTTAAAAGTATGTGTCAGGGAATTGCAAAAGAATGATCATGTAAGTGTCAGTTTTTATACATTACAAATTTAGGCATATATGGATCCTGAAACTCCTCTTTGTTTTATTAAAAAAAACTTTCTCAACTGGTTTTTTTCTATATAAATGTTATAAAAAAATAAGATTTTATTAGACAATAACATTCTTAAATATTATTTAAGACTATAAAAGCAAACATTGCCAGACTGGAAGTTAGCTTCAGTTTCTAAAATACATGAAACCATTTTTCTTAACCTTGGTAACTTCCATGCTTCTGCTCACATAGACATCTTTACAGAAAAAAAAAAAAAAGCCTTTTTTTCAGGGCTTCCTGAACTGCCCATCCATCCTACCCCAAAGGAGATTAACATTTGTATGAAAAAAAAAAATCCTTCAAATGCAAATAGGATTCTTCTAACATTAGGAAAGTGCTGGAGAATGAGAAGTCTCTTGGTCAAGAAGAATACCTTGTAAGTAGACAAGGTATTTTATAACTTTAGAAAAAAGATTGAAAAGAAATTCAGCTCCTTTGAACTTCCTCAACTTCTCTCCAGACTTTTTTTTAAGAGAAAGATGAATGTTAACAGTACTTTTCTTTCAACATTTATCCCACCACTGAATAAAAGTCAAGTTCATTCAAAACAGAACCATTGCTGGAATTATTTTACATCCCTAACATCCCTTCTCTGAAGAGTGCCTGGATTGGTATACAATTTATAGACTAAGCTTCCCCTTCTGCTTTCCTTTGCAGAAAACACTTCTAAACCTGCAAAACTCACAGAAAAACCATAAGGAACAAAAGACAGCAGAGGTCTGTTATGTCTCTTATGTTTTTATGGCTTCTTAAATTATAATTTATTGCTTGTAACTAATAAAAGAAAATCTGGTAACTGAGCTATCTAGGATACTTAGCACATATTTGCTCCAAGGTTCAACTGTTGATACTACAAGAAAACTACAGGCTACAACTGTCATAATAGTTTATATGGTGCTCATTTTGAGCAATATGTCTTGGGGTTGGAAAGAGGTGAATTCTTTCCCCAGTGATTTCATAACTGACTCTAATCATACAACTTTTTCTGTAGGAAACCACAGATACTTTTTTATCTGATAAATCTACCAATGGACTATGGTTTTTTTTCTTTTTGTCTAGAAAATGCGAAGGCAAAAATATCTGTTTCTTATCACAGTCAATACAATTTGGGTGCAATAGAATATACATACATATTATTTTTCTTGATAATCTTAAAAGGATCCAAAAATAAAAGTGATTTTTTTGGTAAGTTTTATTGTTTATTATTCATTAATAGGGGCTCAATAAGACTTTTTAAATATATAAATACTCATAGGTTTGGGTATAAAATTTCAATTTTCCTTTATTTTATGAGCTAACCCTTTTTTTAATTGTTAAGAAAATTGAATCACTTGATGCCCAGAGCTTCTTTGGATTCATTATTTGGCTTGAGAGTTGCATTCTGAATAAGTAATGCATGAAATGTAATTGAGATGCCCACATTGATGAGCATCCCATTCAAATTGATTCATGGCATTCCCTATTTCTTTTTCTTTTTCTTTTTTTACAGAATGTTTATAGAATTACAGAATACTGTATTCATTGTGCATCAACAAAGCTAAGTATTTTCCTTGCACAGGCCTAATTTGTACATTTGCAGTCCTAAAATAGCAGGAATTATTTTGGATAAAATTTCCATAAAATAAGAACAAGTGCCCAAACTGTGGTTTTATCCTTCTTCTTCTCACTGTTGAAGCCGCTTTATAGAATTTTATGGAACAGGGCTAAAATGTGAGGTGAAAATACTTTTAAATAAAGTTTTAGTACCTAATTCACTGAAAATTATAATAGTTCGAATCCAACACATCTTGAGAATAACAGATTGGGAAGGCTAAGTTAAAATCAGATAGCAGATGAATTCTTTGAGATTCATGCCACTCAGTGGACTTTTCAGCTTTTCCTGACATAAAGAGACGTCGGATATAAAGCCATTTAAAACACAATTATATATTTTTTTTCCACCTGATATACCATTTGAATACACTTACACTAAGTTTCATATTTAATGTTTATTTTCCTGGGATACAGTCTAGGACAATGTTTCTCAACCTGGATATTTTTCAGGTGTGTGGACTACAACTCCCAGAATTCATCAGCCAGCATACATAGTTAGGAATTCTGGGAGTTGAAGTCCACACATCTTAAAGTCATCAAGATTGAGAAACACTGAATAGGGTATATTGTGGTCCACACATTTAATAAGAAAATGAAACACAATTCTCTCGGCAGCAAATTGATGTTATAGGTAGGATGTCAATATGCTGGTAAAACTTTCTGATCGTCTTCTCTGCATTACTGGATATGTGACCCTTTGGGATTGCACTCTGCTGGAAAAAAAAGAAAAAGAAAATAAATACACAGCATTCCATTGCTTCATTCATTCCAGCTCAGCAAATGTTCACAAGAAAGGTCTCTGATGAGTCTATTGCTGCAGTTGGATAACTATGGGTGAGTTAGGTTCCTCTGTTATTTAACTTCTCTTTACTTGCCAATTTGGCGTATTTCCTCTTCTCCCTCTTCCAGTCACCCCACAACTCATGCTTGCTTGCCAGAGAAATTTCACCAAATTCTCAATGCTATAATTATAAGCCACATTTAGTTAAAGTAAATTAGGACTTACAATAAAGTGGAAGGAACATGTAAAATGAATAATTAACATGGTATAGACTCCGGCATCATAATTAAGATTAACTACTGCATATATTCAAACTAGATTAGCAAAAGCATTGAAAGCAGCAAAGAGCTCAGTGGGAAGTATCTATGCATTCACTAAATAATGTGTTATGAAGAGTGTTCCAAAAGCATTAAGCATAAGGTTGTCATATATAAGATGATTAAAGTTTTACACAAAAGAAACTGTAATTTCCAGTAAATGAAGTCATTTCATTTCCCTGTGGCTTCCACCTTTAGGAGTAGACTGTAAATGGAAATTGGCTCAATGTGAAATCTTGCTAAATGGAATATGAATCCCCTTGTCTTAAGCTAATGAGTCTTGGATACTTGCAAAGAAACACACACAATCTGAATTTAACCACATGGTTGCATCAGGATTTCCCCAGGAGTTCCACTTTTCATTCAGATTAACACTTCCATTGTTTTACAGTCAGATTTTTAATCCCCCCCCCAAAAAAAATGGTATATATCTCTGGCTTGGAAATGATATTAATCTACCTGCTCCTGTTAATAAAACACTGCATCTTTTTTGTAAAAAAAATGCATGGCAATTATTGGTATAATATCAATCCCAAAAAATCTAAAGTAGGATCAGAGTAGTTCCACAAATATCTTGGGATCACTGTAGGTTTTATGCCTTATTTTTAAATAAGATTTGACCCATACTTTTGGGGTCAAATCTTATTTAAAGATTTGACCTAAAAGTATGTACTAGATTGATCATCATTGAACTTGTATTCAGAACTAAGAGATGATAGAATACTTACTTGCAGTGCTTTTTTTGTAAAAAAAAAAAAAAAAAAAAGGTGCCGGAACTCACACATGTCATACAACCCACCTTGCCTACCCCACAAGGTTCCATCCAAAAAAGGTGCCGGAACTCCGTTCTGGGTGTTCTATGACAAAAAAGGCCCTGCTTACTTGTATTGGAAGGACTAGCAAAGAATTGTAAAATTAACATGAGTGTCTTAAATTAAGACTTATCCATAGCTACAGTAAAGCAGCTGGGAATAAAGAAAGTGAATGAAGCTCAAAACAAGGTTAGCCTTGCTGTCACTTTTCAATCCTGTTAAGCAAAACAGATGTTGAAGACAACTGCTTACTAATCAATAGCAAAAAAATATCAAATCACATGAGCATACAATAGTTAATGATAATGGCCCATTCACAGGCTGATCTGTGACCTTAATATACATTTTGGAAAAGCTCTCTGTGTCTACTCATTAACTGAGTGTTGAGATTTAAATCTGCACCAAGCCAGGGTGGCAAGTCCTGAGTTAGCACACTTAACAGCTTAAGTGGATAAGTAGGCAATTTAGTATAGATCATTGGGAGAAAAAAATTCCAGAGTTTTCAGAACCAATATTTTGAATATGACTCCATCTTTTCACTCTCTAGTCACTTATTTCCTTGGCTATAAGATTAAACTTTATCCTTGACAAGCATATCTTCTTAAGGGAATTACTCACGGACATTAGGGAGTGCAGCATAAATCAAATGCCCAGGGCCATATCTTACCTGCAGTATTCTATATTAGCAAATGAAAGGTCACCCTTCTAAGAGAACTTTCTGTGAAGCAACCTAAGGAGAGAAGACTGGCACAGAGAGTAAAAGTGCCACTCTGAGAGCTTTAAGCAAGTGTGCCAGGCAATGGAGTTAATGCCACCTCAAGTATAGTCTCACCCCATTTACTTAAGATTGACATATTCAAGATAGAGAATGACAAATAGCAGATATCAGAGGAAAGGTTTTACAGATGAATGTGTGGGTGGGTGGACATGGATGAAGTAAAAGGGGATGATGTGAGGGACTGAAACAATTTATACACACAGAAACTTGGATTGAACAAATAGAAGACTTGAAATAATATATGGGTTAGAGAAAAGGTAGTATCATAAAAAAGAGCAAATAAGAACAGCAAAACCTGGCCTCTGTTCTCTCTCTCTTCTCTAATAATAAATGGAAGGGTAAACCAATGCTAGTTGAACAAGAAAAAAAGAAAGAATGCAAAACAAATCACCAGTTTGAATAGGTGATTGTTAGTGAGCCTATCACAAATTCAACTCCCACCATGTTCAAAGTAAAACAAATGCATTGTTGATTATCTATAACATTGAAAGCAGTGAAGCAATTGTTGAACTCAGGCATTCCACCTGTGGCACTTGTGATAAGGATATATAATTTTGCTAAAATAGATTGGGATTTCACTCCATTCACAGTTGATTCATGGCAGAACAAACTTTGACAAGAGGAAAAGAAAGAACACCACAGCAGTAACCAGGCTCAAAAACAGTCCAATAAGGAAGTGTTCTCTTACAATTCTTCAAATAAATCATTCAGAAATCCACCCACACAAGGAACCAATCAGCAGTGTGACTCAAAAAAAAACACAATTAGAAACAAGTATGTTTGGAATTCCATCAAAGTAAACCAGTTGAATGATGAACCAGTCAAGAACCAACTTTCTTGAACTCCTGGGACATGAGCCAATCAGAGAACAGCTGGCTCAAATGCAAGAGCCCAATCAGTCTCTGTTCAGTTACCTGTGAGCTGCCAAAAACTGAAATATAAAGCAGCATTATTCTGCCTCTGAAGATGTCAGCCACAGCCACTGGCAACATTTCAGAACAAAGAAAACTAGATAGACCATAGCCATTCAATCCCAAAATTCATCACTGCTTCATAATTTTGTATATTTTCTTTTTTAAATCTCACTTTTTTTAAAAAAAAATTGCTTACTACTTCATTACTCTGTTTTTCCATAATTTAATCATGTTAATTAACCTGAAGTGGAATATTGTGATAGGTAAATATTTAAAACAAGCTTTAAAATGATTCCATTTTCCTCCATCCACATGTTCTTAATGCATGCATAAGAAAAGAAGAGGTGTTGCATGCTGTAGGATTGGATATTAAAATATATTTGCTATGTAGTGAGGTATTTGTTTCTCTTCCATTGAGCAAATTCCATTGCTGACCTTATAATATATAAACCATGTTTGTCATAGAGACAGCCACCACATCCATCCATAAGTGATCATTTACTTGATCAGTAATAACTGTGAATTATATCCCATAATGACATTCCATTATTTTATGGAACATTTTGTAAGCAGAGCACCAATATGATGTCAAGAAGAATTAATTGGAGTCAGATGGCTTAATTTAAATAAACAGAATTTTGTCAAATTACATAAGCATCAGAAAGCATAAATGGATTTTCTAAGTAAAAAAGAATGGCTCTAGATGAAAGCTTTGCCTTATTTGAATTCATGTATCATATAATTGAAACTAAAAATAGATTTAAATTCAGATTATTTTTCTTCTGGAAAAGGAGATAATTTCTCACTGAAAATGGAAAAAAAAAAAAGAACTGGTAGGAAATAAAGGATCCCGATTGCATCTTTCAGTGACTATTTCTATATTATCTTTATCTACATGTAGATCACAGTTCCCCTCTCCCTCCTCCAGGGAAGTGTTTATGAGGTTTA
>NW_015386864.1:117148-127148 GCF_001527695.2 Protobothrops mucrosquamatus | reverse complement strand
ATCAATTTAAATTATTATGCATTTTATACTTAAATGTTTCATTTGAGATAATGTTAAAATATAGTTTTACATTATAAAAGTGAGTACAGGACCTTCTCTTAGCTAAACACCCCTTGTCTTTCAACTTTTAGCATAGTTGATCAGAGACTTTTACTTCCGTGTAAGTTTTATTATTGTTTGGTCTTAGACACAGGGGAAATAATTCAACTTTATGATCTATGATTTCAGATTGTCATGTTTTATGAAAGTTGTCCACATTATGCTAAAGGAAAAGGGGGAATGTAAGAGTCATAGAAATATTTAAATTTATTTCAATGCAAAATGTATATAATGTGTATTCCCACTCTATGTCTCAGTCACTACTTGGATATTAACATTGTTCTATATTTCCTAGTGAAAGCATTGGTTCATAAAAATGATGCTTTTGTACATATTTCTTTGAAATCCTATCCTAGCTTAGAAATTGAAACATAATCCAATGAATACTGAATATGTAAATTAAGAGAAAGACCATCTGGAACATATGCTGAAAAGTAGCAAAGCTGAAAATAGAATGTTTTTTTGCACCTAATAGTAATAATATGGTGTGTGTTTTTTGCCTCTTCCTTGATAGCAGCATTCAACACAGAGTAAGTTAAGTTACAGGGGACCTGTTAGGATGTAGAATTTATTATTTTTTTAAACTTTGATATGGGAGAGCCACAATTTCAGGTTAAAGTAATGAAGATATTTGTACAGTTGCTGAATACATCTTTAATTTATCTGGAAAACATAAAGAATCAAGGTTAAACATTTTCCACATGATTTCCAGGTGAGGAAACTGATTAATTAAAAATACACTCTCCAAGTACAATCATGATTATTCCAAATGGAAACAAATTTCAATTTTAAAATGTTTAAAATATGATGTTGATGTAGAAAATATAATAAAATCTCTAGTTTTATGGTTTTCTATAAAAAAAAAGTCAGGTCTCCAGCTGAGTGCTAGAAGAGATCATTACTGTAACAATAATTTTTACCTTATAACAGTATAATTACAGATTCTAAGTTGACATAATATTAATAGCTTTATTAATTGCAGTGTCATAGCACGTATTTTACAGAGGTATAAATATTGATATTAATGCAATCAACCATCGGATGTTCTAATTCACAGTTCAGTGTCTGATTCAAATAGCTGTAGTCAGTATTTGACTTTAAAACTGCTGTCACTATAGATCTCTGAATTTAATAATTTCATGAACCATTCTAATCACATTTCAATATAGATGGAGACAAAATAAGCTCTGTTAAAATGAAGCATTTCAGGTGGAAGCAGTTTTCACATGGTAAAGTATATTCATTAAAATCAAGCCATTTTCTACAATGATAGAACTGAGATGAAATATTAATGTTAACAGTGACACAGGCCCCTAAATCTAATATCAACCCAAACACCTATCACTGACAGGTTAAGGAAACTGTCATCCTCCCTGGATAGCTCATTTTTGTTTTTGTTTTGATTTTTATATTTGTTTTAAATAAATATTGAACTTTATGAACTCCTATACAAGAGCATAACTTGTGACCACTCAAAGATAGTAGAGATGGTCACTGTTCTATAGCTGACAGTTTTCCCATGAACAGGAGACTTCTTCTGCTAGAATGCTGTTTTGATAACATCACAAAATGCTACCATCCTGGGGATGTTATTCAACAATGAAAGCCTTTTACATGCATCTGAATATGGGCTTTTTTCCCCTTATAAGGCTAGATTCTACTGCAAATAAACTGAATATGTTCAAGCCCTGTCACCTTTCTTCCATAAAAAAAAATGCTTCCTTTATTTTTATTTACTTCTTCCTTAATGTGGTATGTTTTGAAGTAATGAAGTAATATGATACCCAATCAGAAGTTCCACAAACATTGGCTGTGCCTGCCCCACCCAGATTCCCTCAAGAATTGAGATCTGATCTATAATTGTTAAGAAGCAAAGCTACAAATATATTAATATAATTTCATTTTAATTGGAGTTAAATTAAATCATTTTTACTTTTTGTCTTGGACTCAGCTATTTCTGGCCCAAAGTCACATCCTATGTTCATGCACAGCTCTTACCTGCTGCTCTGGAACTCTTCCACAGGAAGGGTAGTAATCCATTCACTATTTCTAAAAGGATTGCAACTCAAAGCAAGCACTGTACTTGCTTTGAGCTGCAAAGAAAAAGTTTTTATGTATTTAAGCTGTGCATTACAAATAGATAAATATTTCAAGCTTTGTGAGAAAAAGAAAGTAGAGAAACTAAATATATGACTGGTTTTAGTTGCCTCAAGATCAGATGGGCAGCAGATAAATTCATTCAATCAATCAAACAAATAGCATTTGCTTCTGCTTGACCATGCTTTCATTTCCCTTAGTTCAGGTGACCACTAAGTCTATTACTGGTAGCAATTTCAAATATTAATTTGCACAATATATATTTAATAACAAATACATATATTGTCCACAATTTGGCTGAATTGATGGAGTGATTTCTAACATCTGAAGATGTTTTTATTCTATTTTCCATACTTGAGAGTTTGAAAATACAATCTATATTATCCTAGTCAATGTTGGGTGTTCATTTATAGTAAGTTGTGTTTGCTATTTTTGTTGGAAAAGTTCTGTCATCAATTTAATTATACTACAACTTTAAGTATGATTTATTTCCATAGAGAAATGTCTGGTGGACAAAAAACCTAAGAAACATTCTCAGCTGCCCTAACTGAAGAGTGCTGCATGGAGATGTAGGCATGCTCAATTAGTCAATTAATGATTGCCAGAATGCTTCTGGGGCTTCTTGTTTTAAATGTACCCTCATTGTCAGTCTGAAGCAAGTATCAGTAAAGACCATGCCATTTCACTAGAGGTCTATGTACAATTGTTTGAGAGCTATTGTTTTACAATCTATGTAGAACAGATAGAGACAAGTATGCCAGGTAATTAATGTTAACTCACAGCTAAGGTTAAGTACTGCAACCAAAGTGCTTGTTATTCACCTTGGAGAATGTGTTTCAATTTCAACATAATCTTCAAATTAAAAAGATAAACATGTTGCCTTCAACTCCACTTCTCATTACAGTACATCACAGTGTCCAAAAGTATCCCATGTGCCCTCTTGCTTTGTAAGCCATTAAAATTATTCTCACTTGTGTACTAATCCAGCATGGATGAAAATAGGTTAAAAGAATAAAAGGCTCTAAGAAAGACCTCCAATTAAAGAAAGTACAATTGTGAGCCTAAGGAAGACCTTGTCTCTGTGTGCTAGTTCATATGCAAGCTACATTGAACAACTCTAAGATAAATAAAGTGCTATTTTACTTTCTTAACCCCCCCCTTGCCCAGGAAGTAGAAGGCAAAACTTCTGGAAGAAGAAAAAATAATATGTAAGCCTGCAACTTGTTAGAAGGCCAAGTACTAATTTTGAAAGTCTACTGTTCAGAGAATTCAGAAGAGACTCTTTGAAAAGTCTAATTTTATTTTATTTTATATTAAGTTTTTTTTCTTGTGGAGTGACCTAGAACATATCTAGTATCACTCAGGTAAGTTGTAAAAATAACAGCAACAAACTAAAAAAAAATAAGAGAGAAGAGAATATTTTAAATATTACCACCGGAAAAAGTATTTGCATATGTTGTAGTGCTGAAGCTAAAGCATTTGAAAGGGAATAAACCCTTTAAAATAACCCCCTTTGTATTTTAATGAGCTCAGCTTGTAAAATTATTCTGTTGATTTAAAAATAAAACAGAAAAAATAATCACTATCTCCAACCCCAAGTAAACAATTCTTAGAAAAGTCTGACATTTATTATGCAAACCAATTTCAATAATTCATTAGGGAAAATGGTAGTTTTTAATCACTGAATTCTTAACAGATTTAACCAAGCACCATGATAGAGAGAAATAGAAGAGCAAGACAGTCTGTCTGTCCATCTAGTCCAAAGCTCTCTACTCTGATACAAACTCTACAGATTCTCTTCAGGGAGAGGCCTTATTTTAATTAGGAGAGTGCACCATAACTCAAATTTTATATGATTTGATGACTTCTTCAACATATTGGAAAACTGAATAAATTGTATTGGATTTTCACAACTGCCATTAACTATTGTCACTTTATTGCAAATAACAAAGTTAGATAAATAAGGTAGAAATATAGAAACATTACACAGATGAAAATGATTTAGGAAATTAAAAGTGAAGTAATAGTATAGTAGAATCACTGTTCAAGTGATAGGATATTATGAATTGTACAAAAGGACATTGCAAATGCTAGTTTTTTTTCTCCTAAATATATATACAATTAATAGTTTAATGGTACATTGTAAAAGCAGAGGTGTACAGGGAATGTTATTTTAAAAGACAAAAAAAAGTTGACTTTATTCAGGAGTATCCATAGAGAATAGTTTAAAAATAAAATCAAGACTGAAGCTCTGCCAATATTTCAGGTTCAGATGTCATCTTTTAAAGCTGTCCTCTTTTAGGTCCAGCTGTCATCTATTAAATAAATTAGATGGCCTAGTGACTTGGATAATCATGAGCATACAAGAGTTAAACATAGTCTTTAATTTTGTAAACCTTGGTTAAGAGAACAAACTAAAAAGTTTCTTTAAAAGGTTATTAATCAATTGTAAGAGGTTATACAATGAAGCAAGTTGGATTTGCCATTCATCTAATTAACTTAAACAACTTATGTCCATCACTTCTGCTATTATACAGCTAGGAATTACCAAGAAAGTAAGGTAATATGCATCACGTATCCATTTATTCATGCAGCTATTCTTTCAGCTCCTAGCCCATTTCAAAAACCAATCACAAAACATGGCACAGCTTGAACAATTCATTAAAAACAGCTAATGAATTAAAAACAATTTAGAATGGTTGTATAAAAGAATTCTAAAAATCACTTTAAATACTAAAATGCAGAACAACACTATAGGCAACTGATTTGACAAGGGGTATAGATGAGTTTTATCCAAAATCTTGTTTAAACATATGTTTTAATTAATATTTTAAATGTAGTACAGAAATTATGAAATCATCTCCATTAGCTGTGTTATATTGTATTTCAATTTAAGCCTCTTATCTGTATTATTGGACATAGTGCTAACTATTATTAATTTAATTAGAGCCGACATGATCCAGGACCACCCAATATACGTACCTTGGATTGAGAGTTGTAATAGGGGCTGCTGGGGCATTGAGTACCGAAGACAAAAGTGCCCACGATCTAGGCAGCCCTTCTGATGGGTGATTGGTAGGATGAGATAAGTATCCCTTAGTCTAGGAGTACATTGGCAAGTGGATAGGAAGGAATATGTTTTGCACTGTGGTGGGGTGAGGAGAGCAGGAATGTGAACATAGTGACACTTAGAGGGAGATATGGCCAGAGATAGGGGGGCCTAGTGCTTTCAAAGAAAGTGGTTCCAGTTTTGGTTATTATGCCTCATGGACTCAATCTTTAGCCCTGTTCATCTAAGGCTCAGACTTTTGGCTACTTGTATTAAATGTCAGGTCGGTCTTTGCCTCTCTTATCTATGCCATGGATAGCTAATATGGTGTATATTATTGAAACTTGGTTGCATGAGAAGGGAGTAGGTAGTATCCAGAGGTGCTGTTCTACAGGTGGCAGTATGAACCCCTCTTTGTTAAATAGAGTTCTAGAGATCAGGCAGGACTTCTGTCCCAGCTTCCTTACTATGTAGCAACATCCCTGCCTAAGTATTTTGATTCCAGGAAGTCTGGATTGTCTGGATTTCTTTAGAGCAGGATCAAACATAGCTTGGGAGTTCAGTTAAAGTGGTGC
This sequence comes from Protobothrops mucrosquamatus, assembly GCF_001527695.2. Classification (NCBI taxonomy): domain Eukaryota; kingdom Metazoa; phylum Chordata; class Lepidosauria; order Squamata; family Viperidae; genus Protobothrops; species Protobothrops mucrosquamatus. The sequence goes on along the minus strand of NW_015386864.1, from coordinate 121,328 downwards.
CTTATATGCTGCACTGGCCTCCTGGAACACTTCTCCAGCTGAATTTGGGCTGGTCCTAACCTCTAGCCTTCTTCTAAAAAAATTATGGCTTTTGACCCAAACAGAAAGTGATCCTGGGTACGATCATTATTTGGAGGTCTTTATTCTTGAGGACCACTTTTTTTATCTTTTATTACATGTTATGTTTTTTAGTTATTTATATAGTTGTTTTATTTTTAAAATCTACTCACTGGCCAGAGTCGCTTTGGTAAGAGGGGCAGCCATATACATTTAAACAAATAAATAAATCTGCTCTGACAGTTTGGCAGATTAGACCCCCATCCCCACCCCACATTCCTTCCATAAAAAGGTGTTGTGTTAGCAAAAGCATAAAATGTGATTACACACAAGAAATATTAGTATTAGTCAAGGGCAGCTTGACCCTTTAATGTTATTTACAGTGTTGTGCTAGTTCAATGAAATAGAGCCATTGAAGCATACACGTCCTTTGTATAAACCCATTTCCCCTCAGTGTTATAAATTACCAGCATAATCTTACACCCAAGCATTGGAGTGGTGAGCATGTTCAATAGGTTTAAGGGATGTGCTGTTTCTTGCCTGATGCAATTCGGTTGTTTTGAGCCTTCTCTTGCACAGAGAAGTCATTTTTGCCAATGAACAAAGAAATTACATCCACTTACTTGAATCATTATAAAAAGCCCAAGGCTTTGCTGTTGTTATTGCTCTGCAGAACATATGATCAAGGTACAGGTAAGTCTGTACCCTGTTAAGCTTTATAACAGGGGTATCAAACTGCACCCACTCCAGCTCCGGAATGCAAAAAAAGTCATGATACGTCATGACATGTCACGTGATGCGGCAAGTTTGACACCTGTGCTTTATAAGTACTTTTTTTTTTCATTCTATTACACATGTTAAAGAATCTGTTCATAGAAAAATAACATTGCCTTTAGGGTGCATATAATAACCTATGGTTTTAGATTAGTTACTTAGGGGTTTGTTTACCTGGGGCCTGCACTTATGTTTGTAATGAGATGCCTGATGTTCCTGAAGAGTTGCCTGCAGAAATCTACATTACATGAGAATATCCAAAGACTCCCAGCTCCAAGAGTCCACAAAGTTTCACTGATATGACAATTATATAGTGGAGATATTAAGTTGGCAAAGTAGCTCATTACTATCTTGATTTTAAAAACCAGTGGATAGTGATTAGAGATGGCTATCATACCTTATGTGTATTTACAGCCTGTGATAGACTTCCTTTTTTGTATTACTGATAACAAATGAAGCTAAATCATGCTGCCATTATGTAATAATTATATGAATTTGAATTATTTATGCAAATATGGCACCAGGGAAATCTTAATAATTAATGGTGTACTTATAAATAATTTGTACCCATGAAATAGACTGAAAAATTATTTGTTCTTAACAGTAGGTATATAAATATTTAACAGCAACTGGAAATGTAGTTTAGAGACTGATGTGTCTGTGCCATGTATAGCACACAAAAGGTGGTTTTCAAAGTGTACACATGCAGATATAAACATAGATAAACATATAAATTATCTGAACCAATCTATATTTTTGACCAGAAATTATCACTTGAGGGCTTCTGTTCTAAGCAAATGTACTTTGAAAAGAAGGTCCACTGAAAAAAGTGAACCTTTTTTAACCAGGACATTATAGTCTGTTCCTAATCAAAGTGAAGTCAAAGTAATGAAACTTCCATCATTATATCACAACACAAACTCATTTTGCACTTGCATTGTGCAAAAGTATACATGGACAGACTATTCATCACAGAACTGTGACATATGTTTCTTCACTTGTACCCATTTTCCTCTACCACCCCCACCCTCAATGCCTATGAATAAAATTTAGATATTGGCCAGCCTATTGCTAGTTGAATATTACATAATTTATATACAATGGCATATTGATTGGAATCACATTCCTATAGACAAGACACTTTATAGAATTATAACTTTTCTTTAGATTTAAAATTATTGTATAAATCGCTATCGGTGGTACAAAATGAAGTTCCTCAATCCTGCAAAACAAGCTTGCAAAAATGGAACAGTTCTCAGCTATAAAATATTTTATTTGTGCTTTTACACAGTGTTTGCAGTTTCCTTAGGTTTACCTTGACAAGCCAATAATTTATTAATTCGATGTCATGGGTTAAAGTTATGCATTTATAGTCTTAAGAGTATTGATGCTGATTTGGCAAATATCTAGGCCAAATGATATTTTAAAATCTGGTTTAACTGAAGACATACTTCTATTTGTTGCCTGAGGGTCACCTTTGCTGACAGTGTTTGTCAAAATGGTAATCTGGGGGAGAATTCTACAGCTACTATATTAATTCAAAGAATTGAAAGCGGCCACCTGCTGAAAGCACACCTGGAAATTTGCAGGCTTGTCCAGCTGTTGAATGATGATTTATAATCAGCTAATTTGACTGCAGTGCTGTTTTACTTGCCTGAGAAAAAGCTTCACCAAACTTAATGAGACTTAAGTTTTGGAAGGCATATTTAACTTTGCCCTATAACCAGGATCCCATCCCATAAAATAATTCCTTTTAATAATCTGATTAATTTCTTCACTATGCAGCAATATGTACTACTAACAGTTCATGATAAATTACTCCCTTCTCTCTCCCCCCATTTATTTAATTACAGTTTTCCATGGTGCTAATCAAACTTCTTGTGTAACATTTTCAGTTAGAGTCTGTCTTATAAAGTTATTCTTCACTAGAAAAATAGGACATACATTTGTTTTAATTTGTATGGCCATCCAGCTCATAATATCTGCGGATGGCCTATAAACAAATTAAACATTTTAAAAAAAATCAAAGTCATAGTTTTACCCAACTGACAAGGTGTAGTTGAGTTTTGAAGAGACACTGAGGTATTTTGCTAATTGAAAGGTCTGATAATTGCATTGGTTTCTGTGCTTATTACTTTCCTTTGATTATATAGTTAAATTTCAGCATGCTGTTTACTACATTTTAAACTGTGAGCTATATTTTTTCTTCTTTGGGTTAATTAGTGACATTTTAACTGCAGCTCTTCATTTCCTTGCAAGTTGCATGCTGTTTCAATGCTCCATTCCTTTACTACTATGTTTGGGTAATCACTCTGTCAGAAAGCATATTAATTTCATATTAGCATAATCATTCTCATTTCAGCTTTATTAATCTAACTCTATCTGGCATTGGTTCACAGCTATTATGCCACACAAGAACATAAATACAATCTTTCCAGCTGAGATCAAAGGGATCTTGTTTCTTACAATGGTCAGCTAGATTCCTATAAAATCTCACAAATATCAGCTTTCTTTTAATATTATAGTCCATGAATTGACATCCAGAGGCATGCTGTTTCTGATTCTATAAATAATGTATAGCTTTATGCATATTATGCATAACTCTATGATTACTAAGAAACACAGGTAATCTTTTTCTTATTTAAAGCTGGTCTTCTACAGCCTACTCTGCATTGCAGGAAAATGTGCTCTCTTGAACCTTAAGCCAGCTGTGTCAGCTCATCTTAGGTTTTAGCTGTGAGAGAAAAGGTACTTCCTGGAGTTTATCAGGATTCAAAGTGCACAGCGAAATGAGGCAGCACAAAGTAGGTCTTGTCTGCTAAGCCTCTGACCTGAATAGCAAAATTTAATTCCAAGTTGTATTCAGGTTTGTTTGACCACAAATAGGATTGGAGCTCAGCAAATGCAGGGTGGTGGCAATGATCACAAGTAGATTTGATTACATTTTTGAACTGCATGATTAGAACTTGGGCATCCCTCTTTAAATGTTTATAGTACATGCACTTAGTCAATTGCCCACCTCTGCTCCAGTATTTAGTGTCTTTTCTATAAACTTCACATGTCCCAATTCATTCCATTCATTCATTCTAAGAAATATACTTTCCAATATAGTTCTGGGTATCTACCTAATTTATGTGTCTATGCATGTGTATTGTATGGCTGCCTCTCCACATGCTCATTCACAATACACTTGGTTTTATATTGATAAATACTGCTACTTCAATAGTTCTCGTGTGCATGTAATCTCCATTGAACATTGGATATGACTTCAGGCTAGGAAGCTCACCTAGCTCTTTATACCAATATCTGTATCTATATCAATATCTTTATATCAATATCTGTATGGGCC
>NW_015386864.1:103216-116588 GCF_001527695.2 Protobothrops mucrosquamatus | reverse complement strand
AGCTCAAACATTTCAGACAAATGGTTGTCCAGTCTCCTCTTAAAAACCTCCAGTGTTGGAGAACACATAACTTCTGGAGGTGAGTTGTTCCACTGATTAATTGTCCTAACTGTCAGGAAATTTCTCCTTATTTCTATGTTGATTCTCTCCTTGATTAGTTTTTATCCATTGATTCCTGTCCTGCTGTCAGGTGCTTTGGAGAATAGGTTGACCCCCTTAGATATTGGAGAACTGCAATCGTATCACCTCTAGTACTTCCTTTCATTAAACTAGACATACCCAATTCCTGCAACCATATGTTTTAGCCTCCAGTGTCCTAATCATTTTGTTGCTCTTCTTTGCACTTTTTCTAGAATCTCAACATCTTTTTTATATTGTGGTAACCAAAACTGGATGCAGTATTCCAAAAGTGGCCTTACCAAGGCATTATAAAGTGGTATTAAAATTCCGCATGTTACTACATAATGTATAGGTAATTAACTACACTGTCAGATCAATGTACTGAATCTTATACATTGCATCAAAATGGCTATTTTCATTATTTAACTCTATACTTCTATAAAAACTGCCACAATCAATGAGAACCTTGAGGGGGATTGTCTACAGTTTTTTTTTCAAACTCCTGTGTAAGTGATGCAAGTTGTAGCCTTTGCTGTCCAGAGCTTCGGTTTTTCAAATGCATTCATTTGATATTTGCCCTGGCACTTTTGTAACAGGCTTTTCCTTGGTTTAATTGGCTGATGGTTTTTTAATTGTGTTTAGTCTTTTCATTTTAAATTTGCTTTTATTGTAAACCATTAAGAGAGTATAGCAGTTATTGATACACCCATATTTTTTCTCCAAGAATTTATGGGCATTTTCATAAGTGGAAAGAGAGACTGGCCTAAAGTCATCCACCACAATTCCATATCTGAGGGAAGATGTCAATCTGAGTTCCCCAGTCATAGTCCAACACTTGAGCCATTTTGCCACAATGGTTCCTTGTTTGAAAAGTGAAAGAACAGATAAAACAGTGCTTATTTAATTTCTTTCTCTAGACTGGCTTTTATGGTATTTAGAATTTTAGGACATAGCTGCATGGTAAGAATTTAATCTAACATAACAGAGCTAGTTTGGTTTAGTGATTAAGGCACCAGACTATAAACCAGGAGACTTGTGACTTCTAGTCCTGCCTTAGGCATGAAAGCCAGCTGGATGCCTTTAAGACATTCACACACACTCTCAATTCAATGTACCTCACAGGGTTGTTGTGGAGAAAATAGGAAGAGGAAACAGTATTAGGTATGTTTGCAAATGTTCGTGAACATGTGCTTTTCCATATTTTTATTAATCAATTAGTTAAGGGTATAAAACAGCTGCTTACACAGTTGCAGACGATACAGAGCCAGCAGTGTGTTGCAGCTGCCAAAAAAGCCAACACTGTGCTAGGCTGCATTAACAGAGGGATAGAATCAAGATCACGTGAATATTAATACCACTTTACAATGCCTTGGTAAGGCCACACTTGGAATACTGCATCCAGTTTTGGTCACCATGATGTAAAAAAGATGTTGAGACTCTAGAAAGAGTACAGAGAAGAGCAACAAAGATGATTAGGGGACTGGAGGCTAAAACATATAAGGAATGGATGCTGGAATTGGGTATGTCTAGTTTAACGAAGAGAAGGACGAGGGGGGACATGATAGCAGTGTTCCAATATCTCAGGGGCTGCCACAAAGAAGAGGGAGTCAAGCTATTTTCCAAAGCGCCTGAAGGCAGGACAAGAAGCAACGGGTGGAAACTAACCAAAGAAAGAAGCAACCTAGAACTAAGGAGAAACTTCCTGACAGTTAGAACAGTTAACCAGAGGAACAACCTGCCTCCAGAAGCAGTGAATGCTCCAACACTGGAAGTTTTTAAGAAGAAACTGGACAGCCATTTGTCCGAAATGGTATAGGTTTTCCTGCCTGAGCAGGGGGTTGGACTAGATGACCGCCAAGGTACCTTCCAACTTTATCATTATTATTATTATTAAATTGGTCAATATGAACAGTATCATTTATGCATTTAGGGTGAAATGAATATCAAAAATAAGTTTTTGAAAAGTATAAGTTTTAGATCATCAACTGAATGTAATCCAGGATTTCAATGCAGTTGATAAAAATCACTAATGCAATTTAGACTGCATTAACAGAAACACATTATCTAGATGCACACAGAAAGTAGCAGGTTATCTGTATTTTACATTACTTACCTGCATTTGTAGTAGTGTGTCCAATTCTGAGTGCTGTGTTTTTTTTTAAAAGGACACTAAAGACCAAACCAATCATGTTACTAAGGGAGTTAAAATCAAATCTCAGGTGGAACTATTATAAAAGAGCATAGATGTTAAGCCAGGAGAAGAAAAGATTATAGACTAAATTAATGAAATGTTCAAATATCTGAATTATTTTTATGCAGGAGATGGAGCAGTACTGTTCTCTATTTTAAGGGAAAGGATGAATATTTTTCAGGAATTCACCTGAAATGTTTATTTGCACACCAACCAGAATTGTTTTATGAGGGAGATGGGCAGTTTATAAATATGATATATAAATAAATCAAATACTGCATTGTATAACCTGCATTCAGCAGGAATTTGGACTAAATACTATTTTAAAATCCATTTTAGTACTGTGATTTATGATCTAGTTCTTAAAGTAGAACCAGTTTGGTCTATGTATTAAGGTGCTGACCTAGAAACTAGGAGACTGTGAATTCTAGTCCCACTTTAGGCACAAAAAACAGCTGGGTGACCTTGGGCCAGTTACTCTCTCCAAGCCCAAGCTAGTTGTTGTTGCTGTGGGGGAACTGATACTTTCTTGAAATCTGAAGACAAAAATGAGTTTTTTTTTAATTTTTTTCCCCTTATGAAGGAAATAGGTCACTTACTTGGCAGGCAGGCATTCAAGCACAACTTTCTATTTCTTAAGGGTTTCTGTGTAAACAGAAAGGATCTAGCATGTATATTGCCAATTGTAAGAACTCTTTTTAAAAAAAATCTAACAGCGAAAGGTGTGACACAAACTGACACCAAGTAGAAAATTCAGAGTTGAGCCTGACATATTGCCAAGAACACATGCTGGGTTGCTGTCACAAACTAGAGCTAGAGATGCAGTGGTAGCTCAAATGTTAACTTAAGAAAGTAATTTAAATATTGTTAGCAAAGTTATAGCTGCCCCTACAGAGTCATTCAAAATCAACCCTCTGTATATCAAAAAATCACAAAAGGAGAACAACCATAATGATTCTGATCTTGCTTTCTGAACAATATTATCCTGTGACAGCATCTTCTTTCTTTTTTAATGTTTCTATGGTCCATGTCCATACCTACAACTTTCTTAAATTGCTTCTCACCATGCTGGGTTGAATTCTGCCTTCATTCCAAATGACACTTCCTTTTTTCTGTTTTACTGCCAGGCAGTTTGAGAACTTCTTTCTAGTTTCTCTTGGCAACATTTTTGAATTAATTTCTCTGTGAAAGAGTGTGGTTAGTGTTTTGTTGACCATAGTGTCTCTGATGTGCTTATTTTTATTATTTTGAAGCATTCCAGTTGCCCAATTCTAAATTTTAAAGGGGAAAAAAGCTGTCATGTGAAAAAATCCTTCAAGATATTGTCTTCTCATGTAATTTATGTCAAATGGAGGAAGGTGGGACTGCTGGAGAAATTAGTGTATGAGAAAGACAAAGATTGGTTTAAAAATTGTGGCTACTTGATAATTAAATATGTATATTAAAGAATTAAGAGTATTATATACTAGTCTATAGGACTTCCACTAAAATCTCTACTAAATGAAATTTCAAAAATCCCGTTCATTCAATTACATAAGAACCGATCCATGTAAAAATGAAAAGAAAATACAATATCTATTTGCAGTAGTTTCTCCTTTGTTATGGAAGTGCTGGGTAGGGAAGAATATCAAACAGTATCTCAATGACCATAGAATGTAGACCATATCAACCTATGGCATCTATACATTCCATGAAAGATAATACAGATAGTCTCTATGTAAAGTCATTCATTGAGTGACTGTTCAAAATTGTGATGGCACTGAAGAAATGGACCTTACAACCAGTCAGCACAGATATGGCCTTTGCAGTTCTCCCCCAGTCACATATTCAACATTTGGGTATTTGTCAACTGGTCAGCATTTTTTATCATGGCCAGAGGTGGGAGGAAGAACATGATGAAGGTCAAGTGGGGAGGCAGGGAGCAGCAGGGGTAGAATATGAGGTAGTGCAAGCTGGTCAAAAGGACAGACATGGGTGGGAGGAGAAAAAACAGACGTGAGTTTCATAGGATTGTGGAACGTCATCTCCTAGAGGGCCTTGCCGGGCACAGCCACAGAGAAGGCAAGGAGATGGAGCCAGCAGTTTGCACATAGCAAAAATAAAAAATAAAAAATGAGGTCCTTCCTAATGAGAATGCAGTCCTCATCTAACAAACACAAATATGAACTATTGGAACTACTGGACCAATTAACCAGTGGAATGGCTTGGCTTCAGAAGTTGTGGGTGCTCCATCACTGAAGCGACTGGTCAGCCATTTGTCTAAAATGGTATAGAATCTCCTCTTTGAGCAGAAGTTGGACTAGAAGACCTCTAAGGTCTCTTCCAACTCTGTAATTCTGTTATTCTGTTAACTGCTGTTGTTAAGTGGTGCAGTCATGTGATGTTTTTCCCATTAACTGCTTCACTTAGTGATAGAAATTTGAATTCCAATTGAATTCCCTCTCAGAGCAGTCTCTTTCATGAGATGTATGTGTTTGCATCAAGAATGAAATTTCATTGATCACTGAACGTCTTTGATGAATGATATATTAAAGTTGAGAAAAGCATTCTGATAATACATGTATGTATCAGAGATAGGAATTATTTTCCCTCTATTTGTAGTTAAATGGCATTGGAACAAAGTTAGTAGTGAGCAAGCCTTAAAGCCAAAATAGATCAGATGGTTTTCTTTCCTCCACCCTCTCTCTGTTGCATTACCCAGATTATTCCTGTCAGAGATCTGACTTGTTCATTTTTTAGAAGCTTGTTAAAATCAGGTCTAGTTGTGGAGTTGTCTATCTCAATCTATCATTTATCATTCAATTTGATAGTAATAATAATAATTTAATACAGTTTGTGAAGAATGATTTCACTAAGCTGCAGACTATTAAAATGGACCTCTTCTGCTGTTATACTACAGTAATATATCCTGATGTTATCCACTACATAGCCAAAATGTGGAAAGCAGCAGAACAACTATAATAGATGCCCAAGACTGAGAGGAGTTTGACTTATAATATTCCTTAAATTGGGAACAAACAGGTGTCCACTGAAAAGAGACTCATATATTCAATGCAAATGAACCTAGCTATTGCAAAATATTAGTAATAAGACAAAATTCTAGTTGAAATAGCTTTCATATAAACATTTTCATAGTGAAATTTACCAGAATCTCCCTAACCTGAAGAAATGGAAAAAGTGCAAGATAAACAGTCTTACTATCTGGATGAGAAATCTCTATGTTCACCTTAAAAATAAATTTAAAAAATTCTTGTAAGATAGAAATGTAAACTGCCAATCAACAAATATTAGTGTTTGTGTTCTTTTTAGCCAAATTACTCTAACTTTAACGTATGATCATTTTAAACACTTAAATGTTTGATACTGTAGAACCAGACTAAAGGCATTTTTCTTTACAAAGAATCTTCTGATATTTTAGGATCAAGATACCATTGGATGGCAACAAAGCATAATTAGTCCTCTCCAATTATAATAGCAGTGTTTTCAACTTGTAACATTGGTGATGAAATAATTCTAAAGAACTGCTATATACAGAACAATAAAACATGGCTTCACTGGACACCCACCATTTTTTTAAAAAATGAAGATAAACATCAAATCAGTAATGTGCATTTGATTTAGAATAGTGAAATATGAACTGCTAGCACATTTTATTTCATGCATATTTGATGATCCTTCTGACTCATTGGCTTAATGCCTACTTAAACATGTTTGACCCTATAATCTTACAACATTCCCATTTTTTCCTTTAGTTTTTTGTTCCATCCTTGGTTAGTGACCTGATAAAAAGCACTGACTTTTTCATACTGTTATAATCCATCATGTTAATTTTGACATTATAAGATTTACCTATTTTATTAAAAATCTAACAGGTATGGTCAAGAGGAAATAAATGAAATAGCCCCTTCAGAACATTTTTAAAATTAATCCATCATTCTTTTTTTTGCCCAGTGCTGCAGAACACATTAAGACCTTAATCCATCCAAGAAGATGATTGTTACTACAATTAAGGGCTTAACATTATTTATATTTACAGCAATGTATAAGCACATCTCACTTTTTTCACATCTGTCCTCTAATTCACTCTTTTAAAATAATATGATGAATGTTTGTCTCTATCCTAACAACTATATTTTGACCTTTAAAAAACTCTGAAGACTATGACCTTGGTTACATGATATATTTAACTGCGTCAAAGGAGAAAAATGTATTGTATGAACACAATATCCTTGACAACTAGCCTAGATGCTACAGTGAGCAAGGTAAGTGAGCAAGCCTTACTCTTCTCTTCTTGTTTCTGGAAGAGAAAGAGAGTGCTAAAGTAACCTCCAATTCTGACCAAGATGATGCTGAACCTAATAGACAACATCATTCACAACAACAATAAAAACAACAACCAGGATGTAACAGGCTTATTTGTAGTGGTTGGAAGGATTCCAAACTTTGCTAACAATTTGACTAGGTTAATCTATGGTTGTATGTTGCTAGAAGTCAATTGTATTGCCTGAACACAGTCTGTGTGTACACATCTGGAGGACATGCCCTGAAAAGTCAGACACCTTAAAGCTACCCTTTGCATCTTCCAGCATTTCCTGTGGCCATGGCAGAAGGAAGCATTTGTGAAATAATTAGAGATAGCAAAGCAGATATAAGTTAAGAGACAGGAAAGGAAATAAGCAAGTGGTGGAAGACAGAAAAAGAAGTTGGAAAACAATGTGATTACTGATAAGCTATAGGAGGTCAGACCAATTGTGGATTTATGTGTAGGGAAATATCATAACAAAAACAACCAACATAGTAGAGTTAAAAGATGTACTTTAATTTTATTTTAAAAAAAGAAATAATGAATCTTAAACACTTTTCCAGGAAGGAAAAAAAAGGACACTTGAATAGAAACGAGAACAGAATATTTATGTTTCCAGAATGCAATTAATTTTCTTATAATTAATAAAGGGTAAGAAAACTTAGAGAATATTCATAGATAGGGTTGTAGATTTAGGCAGAGGTCTGTCCTTCAAGATTGCTGCTTGGCTTTCAGTCATTTTGTAAGCAATTTTGGTAACAAAATGTGCAGGAGCCAAGCAGCAAGCTCAGAGGACAAACCTCAGCCCAATAAAGAATAAGCTGTATAATGGACATGCACAATTGTTTTTTTTCTTCTTAAAGATTCCTTATATCTGCATACTGCATTAAAAAAATGTAGCTTGAGAGCAGACACATTAACTAACAAGAGACTAGACTGGTTATATGGGCTCATTAGATCAGTTAGAGTTTATTTCAATAATTTTTTTGAAGACTATCTAGTTACTGGTTTGATTATGTGCCATCAAGTTGGTGTCAACTGTAAGCATCTCATGTCTTACATCTCAGAGGTGGGACTTCTAGGTTACAAAACCAGAAGTCCAATGTTGTCACAGGTTGCTGAGACTCGACAGAAGAATTGAAGGCAGAACACTCCTGGTGATGCAGTGGAGATCTGGCTAGCAGCTACCTAGCTACCCACCTCCTGTAGAATGGAATGGAATGGAATGGAATAGAATAGAATAGAATAGAATAGAATAGAATAGAATAGAATAGAATAGAATAGAATAGAATAGCTACCCACCTCCTGTAGAATGGAATGGAATGGAATAGAATAGAATAGAATAGAATAGAATAGAATAGAATAGAATAGAATAGAATAGAATAGAATAGAATAGAATAGAATAGAATCTTGGAGGTCTCCTAGTCCAGCCCTGTTCAAGCAGGAGAACCTATATCATTTCAGACAAGTGACTGTCTAGTCTCTTCTTTAAAACTTCCAGTGATGGAGCGGAAGTTCCATGATTTCTGAAGGCAAGCTGTTCCACTGGTTAATTGTCCTCACTGTTAGGAAGTTTCTCCTTAATTCCAGGTTGCTTCTCTCTTTGACCAGTTTTCAACCATTGTTTCTTGTCCTGCCCTCTGATGCTTTGGAGAATAATTTGATCTTCTCTTCTTTGTGACAGCCCCTCAAATACTGGAATACTGCTATCATGTCCCCCCTGTTTCTTCTTTTCTTTAGATTAGCCAAATCCAAGCACTGCAGCTGTTCTTCATAAGTTTTAGTCTCCAGACCTTTGATTATTTTAATTGCTCTTCTCTGAACTTTTTCCAAAGTCTCAACATCTTTTTTGTAGTATAGTGATCAAAATTGGTTGCAGTATTCCAAGTGTAGTCTTACTTGGGTTTTATAAAGCAGTACTAATACTTCATGTGATCTTGATTCTATGCCTCTGTTTATGCAACCAAGGATTATATTAGCTTTTTTGGCTGCTGTTGCACACTGCTGGCTCATATTCAAGTGATCATCCACTAGGACTCCAAGGTCTCTCTCACAGTTACTGTTTTTGTACCAGGTCTCCCCTAATCTGTACTTATAACTTTGATTTTTCCTGCCTAAATGTAAAACTTTGCTTTTCTCCACATTAAAATTCATTTTGTTGGATAGGGCCCATTGTTCAAGTTTGTCATTGCAAATTTGACAATCTATTCCCTCATCTACGTCATTTATGAAGATATTGAAGAGTACTGGGCCTAAGATGGAGCAATGTGGCACCACACTGCTAACTTCTGTCCATGTGGATGTAGTGCCATTAAGGACTACTCGTTGAGTGTAGTTTGTCAGCCAGCTACAAATCCATCTGGTGGTGATGTTTTCTATCCCATCTTTTTCTAGGTTACTAAGCAGCAGGTTGTGGTCTACTTTGTCAAATGCCTTACTGAAATCTAAGTATACTATGTCCACAGCATTTTGCTGTATTTGTGACTTACTATGCAGTACATCTGCTCACCTTTCATGGCACACAAATGTGCCACATCAGGGTGGTTAAAAATTGCTGCTCTAAGAATATATAAATGGACTCTGGAGAGCTCCTACATGTTTGGAAGAGCCTTAATTGGTCAGATTGCACACTACAACTATTCAACCTTGGCTGTTAAAAACTAAGTAGGGTCATGCTTGACTGGCATTTGGACATGAGACCTCTAGGCTGAACTGTGAAGTAAAAAAAAATCAATTTTAAAAAATGTTTTAAAAAAAAAAGAAAAAGAAAAACAGTGCCAAGCCATTTCCATACTGTTGCCAGTAAAACTGTATGGCTGTGTTCTTGCAGTCACCAAGAGTCAAGCTGAACACAAAATCTTTATCTTCACCTCCTCATATGTAAAAACTCTCTATTAATACATGTAAAAAGTATTGTTTCAAATACACTAGAATAAGATGAAAGGAGGATAATAAAGACCAATTTTGTGCAATTTAAATGCTGCAGTTGAGAAAACCGGTTAGCAATGTGTGCTCTTTAAAATTCTTCATTATTAAACTGCTTTTAAATGTCACTCCTTTATCTTTTCTTTTATGTATGTCTTCTGACTCAACGGATGAATATATTGAGCATTCCTTCCTGTGTCTCTATAGCCTTATTCTCTATTTTTTTTTTTTTTTTGCAATACTTTCTTTGAAAAAAAAAATGCCCTGGAATAAGAAAAGCAGGGAAGCATACCCCCTCTTTCCCTCTCCCTGATTCCATTATACCAGTGTTTCTCAATCTTGACAATTTTAAGGCATGTGGACTTCAACTCCCAAAATTCCACAGCCAGCATTGCTGGCTGTGGAATTCTGGGAGTTGAAGTCCACATGCCTTAAAATTGTCAAGGTTGTGAAACACTGCTTATACTGACTATAACAAAGTATCACATTCTATTTGTTTTTATTTTTATATAGAATATTTCAATTTTCTTTAAATTGAGTCTTTGACACCTGGAAATACCAGAGCTCTCTTCATTCTAATACCCAGTGTATTTAGTGATTGGGAAATGGCAGAAGTCTCACTTCCCTAACAGACAATGATTTTTAATGGTTTGTTAAATTCACCTGTTAACCAAGAATATGGTTGAACTACACGTGTAGGCTGCAAAAATAGTTTCCTCCAGATTGTTCATGGATTTATTTGATATGCAGAATATATCAGAAAATAGGTGTATCTTGGACCAGATAAACTTTTCAAAATAAGGTTCACAATTTTGCATGGGATTGCTGAGTGGTTAAAGATGATGAGTTTGTCAGCTGGAAAGCTGGCAGCCCAGGTTCGAGACTTGAGGACTATATGACAGGGTGAGTCGTCATTACTTGCCCCAGCTTCTGCCTACCTGGCAGTTCAAAAGCATGCAAGTGCAAGTAGATAAATAGGTATCACTTCAGTGGGATGATAACAGCATTCTGTGTGCCTCGGTGTATGACCACATGACCAAAGAAATGTCTTCAAATAACTCTGGCTCCCTTGGCTAAGAAATGGAGATAATCACTGCCCCCTAGAGCAGAGGTAGGCAACCTTGGCTCTTTTATGACTCATGGACTTCAACTCCCAGAATTCCTGAGCCAGCATAGGTATAGCTGACTCAGGAATTCTGGGAGTTGGTCCATGAGTCATAAAAGAGCTGAGGTTGCCTACCCCTGCCCTAGAGTCAAAAACAACTGGACAGGAGAAAACTTTATCTTTAATTTTGAATATTTTTGCCTGTCAAAGAAATATTATGTGAATCATACAGAGTTTAGGAAACTGTATTTATTTTATTTATTTATTTGTATTCCACTTATTATTTTTGTAAATAACTCAAAACAGCAAACATATCCAACCTACTTACCTCTGCCTATTTTCCCCACAACAACAGCCCTGTGAGGTAGGTGGGGCTGAGAGGCAGCGACTGGCCCAAAGTCACTCAGCTACATTGCATAGCTTAGATGGGACTTGAACTCATCATCTCCTGCTTTCTAGCCTAGTACCTTAACTACTAAACCAAACTGGGTCTCTCTATAGAATTTATGTCAGTTCTATCAACCATTGATAATTCTTGATATTACATTTAAGAAATCAATCATAGTTCAAACTATCTCTTACACCTAAAGAGCAGAGGAGTGTGTCAAAGTCAAACTATAACATGGAAAATCGGTTCTACTGTGTGTTAGAGGGTTTCTTTAATAAATATTTGGGAATCAGGCTAACAAAGATTGTTAAATAAATGTCACAGTCTGGTGTTGTTATTTCTGATCATATTTACCACTGTGAGCGAATGGGACTTGATTCAACTGTGAGCATGTAGGACTTAAGCCAAGAAAGTATATTTTTTTTATTTCTGTATTTGATTATGCTTTCATACATTTTTAAAGGAGCACTTTTACTGAATTGCTACCTACCCTCTCTAAAACCTTTCTCAAATTGTCATCTCCAGAAATCTTTTATTAGATTTCACTTCAAGTGTTGTTTTTTTTAGGTGTATGTGGCTATAGATGAGTGGTAGAGAAAAATGATTTGTCAGGTGCCTGGTGAATTTATTATGTTTAGATCACTATAAAAATTGATCAGTTCAACTCAGTGCCTGTATCCTGAGTAAAATTTGGAAAATAAGAACTCTATATGTCTACTGTCAACTGAAGGAGAAAAAATAAATAACTAGTGACAGAGACCTATGCGTTTGTTTTACAGAATTTGTGAAAGTTTTGGCCAGGCTAATATTTCTATGATGAAGCACATCATATTTCATAAAAAATAATGGTTTTATGATTATGTTCCTTTCAAAAATATGTTTTATTATGATCATAATATTTCTATTATGGGATTTGTTTTAAAAAAAAATGCAATTTATGCAATAGTTCCATTTTACCTGTCCAGTTATGCCTCTAATACTAATTTGTAAACAATATTTTTATCACCAAAAACCCTCCAATTAAAATAAAAAAGCTAACAAAAATAGTTTTAATTATTCCTTGCTAAAGATGTACTTATAAACTGAAATTTTCCTATTACTGCTGCAAGGATGAAACAAAAGAATGACAATTACTTTTTATTTTGGCTGTTTAAAAAGGGTTTTATTTAATATCCTGTGAGGCAAAACCATGCTTAGAAGCAAATAAATATAACACAAGCATAAACATGTTTGATAACAATGACAAACACATTCAGAGGCAAACCTATACACATTTCAGTAGAAGTTTTTATAGAGTACATTTCTAAACTTTGACAATGCTCTAAGAGTACATTAGAACTGCTTTGTTCCTTTAGAAATTAGTTTTATTTCTAATGAAATAAAATACTCCGCTTTTTTTTTAAATGGGATACCTGTTTTATTCCATGCAAATGGATTTCTGTTTTTTTTTCTCTCTCTCCCTGGACCCCTTTTTTGAAAGACACATAAGAGGACAATAACCTTTGGTTTACTGTCAATGAATGCCCAGGATAGCCTCTTAAAAATAAGAATAAGGAAACTTAAAGAGGCTTCATCTATCAAAATTTCCCTTCCCACCACTGCATTCTTTGATTTCTTTTTAATCATTGGAAAAGGAGTGGAAAAAAAGAAGAAGGGGAAAAACAATTACTACTTAAAGTAAAAAAAAAAAAAAGAAAATTACTTTTGGGGTAGGCAGCAGGTTTTGGCCTATTTCTACATGTTCATTTCTTATTATTTTACATTTTCTGGTAAAGAAGTTGTGAATGCTCCAACACTGGAAGTTTTTAAGAAGAGACTTGACAGCCATTTGTCTGAAATGGTATAGGGTTTGCTACCTGAGCAGAGGTTGGACTAGATGATCTCCAAGGTCCCTTCCATCATCATCATCATCATCATCATCATCATCATCATCATCATCATCATCATCATTATGGATCATCACACAGTCAGCCAGATGTTCAGACTGGATTTGGCATTTTGTCTACCTATCGAGTCCTTACCAAGGACCCAGGATAGGCAGATGTGGATGTTTGATGTTATTACAGATATCATCACAGGATGGAGGCGGTTCCTAGTAAGGCCGCCTTTTGCAATTGACTAATGGCGAATTTGTCAATGCCAATGGTGTTCAAGTGCTGCTCCAGTTGTTTTGGGATTGCACCCAACACGCCTATTACTATTGGTACTACCCTTGCTTGCTTTTGCCACAGTCTTTCTATTTCTATTTGTAGGTTTTTGTATTTTGTTGTTGTTGTTGTTGTTGTTGTTGTTGTTGTTATTATTATTATTATTATTATTATTATTATTATTATTGATCAT
>NW_015386864.1:90372-102864 GCF_001527695.2 Protobothrops mucrosquamatus | reverse complement strand
CCTTTGGCACAGTTGTTCTATTTCTATTTGTAGGTCTTTGTATTTTGTTATCTTCTCCAGTTCTTTCTTGTCTATTCTGCTGTTTCCAGGCACTGCCACATCCACTATCCAGACTTTTTTTGTCTTTCTTATCAACAATTGTTAAGTCTGAGGTGTTATGTGGCAGATGCTTGTTTGTCTGAATTCTAAAGTCCCAGAGCAATTTAACTTCTTCATTTTCTATGACTTTCTCTATTTTATGATCCCACCAGTTCTTGCTTGCAGGCAAATGATATTTCTTGGAGCTCTTCCAATGCACCATTGTTGCTACTTTGTCATGCCACTGCTTGTAGTCAGTCTGTGTGATCTTCCTGCAGCAGCTTACCAGGTTATCCACTGTTTCTTCAGCTTCTTTGCATAGCGGCACTTACTGTCTGTTGCTGTCTTCTCAATTTTGACTTTGTCCTTAAGACTTGGTCTTGGGCAGCCAGAATTAGTCCCTCAGTCTCTTTCTTCAACTTTCCTGCCATTGCCAGGTCTTGTTATTATCTGCTTTCCAGATATTTTTTAATGTACTGGCAATGTAGTGCTTTGTCTTCCCATGCCTCAATTCTGTTCTTCATTTGGTCTTTCTTGTAAGCCAGTTTGGTCTCTCCAGTAGTCATTAAGCCTTCCTGATATAGTAATTTCAGTGCATCTTCATCACTGTTCTTCAGATATTCTTCCAAAACCATTTTTTTTCTTCAACCATCTGATATACTTGCAACATTCCACGCCCACCTATTTTCCTTGGTAGATAGAGTCTGTCAATGTCACTGTGTGGATGAAGGGCATGATTCATTGTCATTATTTTTCTGGTCTTCCTATCCATTGCTTTTAGTTCTGCTTGAGTCCAGTCCACTATTCCAGCTGTGTATCTAATGGCTGGAATTGCCCAGGTGTTGATTACCTTCATGGTATTTCCTCCATTGAGTTTGGACTTTAAGATCTTCTTCACTCTCTTGATGTATTCACCTCTAATCTTTTTCTTGACTTCAGTGTGCTTGATGTTGTCAGCTTCAAGGATACCCAAGTATTTGTAGTAATCTTCCTCATTCAGACTCTTAATGTTATTTTTATGGGGCATCTTGATTCCTCCAGTTTTACTATTTTTCCTTGTTTGATAGTAAGTGTGGCCCCATTTGTCCAAGCCAAACTCCATTGCAATATCTTGGCTATATATACGGACAGTGTTGAACAGTGATTCTATTTCAGATGATGTTTTTTCATAAGCTTCATCCATGTAAAAGAGGTGGGATAGTCTGGCAAATGTTTTTGATGTTTGATAGCCATGGCCTGAGTTATTCAGTATTGTTGACAGAGGAAAAGTGCAATAACAAATAGTAGTGGTGTTAGTGAATCTCCTTAAAATATTCCTCTCTTGATATTAACCTCTTCCAGTCTCTCACCATTGACCTGCAACTCTGTCTTTCATTGTGCCATCAATCTTTGCACAAATTTTCTGATGTTTCTACTGACTCCTGTTATTTCTAGGCACTTGATTATCCAGTTATGTGGCAGAGAGTCGAATGCCTTTTTGTAGTCAATCGATGCCACATTCAGCTTGGTCTTCCTTCTCTTGCAGTTTTCCAAGATAATTTTGTTTATTAGGAGTTGATCTTTTGTTCCTCTACTATTGGGGTGAGCTTTCTGCTCAGGTGGAAAGAGATTGTTTTCAACTAGATGCTGTTGGACTGCATCAGCTACCATACCAGTTAGCAATTTGAAAGTTGTTGGTAAGTATGTAATTGGCCTGGTGCTGCCCCTTTTGCTGGATCTTTCATTATCAGGTAGGTTTTCCCAGTTGTTAGCCAGTTTTCAATTTCTCCTCCTTTTAGAATGTTGTTGAACTGCTTGGCAATGAGTGGGTAAATAATAGTTAGCTGTTTCAACCAAAAGCCATGCAGTTCATCTTCATCTGGTGCTGACCTATTCTTGATCTTCCTTGCTCGTTTTTCTACCATTTCTGCTGTTATTACTAGTTCTTTCATTTCAATTTCTGTTTTATTTGCATCCACCTCTTTTAACCAAGCTGCATCTTTGTTGTATTTCTTTGGGTTATCCCATATCTGTGTCCAGAGCTGCACTGTTTCTTCCTTGTCAGGTACTGACTGATTCATTGCAGTTTCTCCATTGATGTATTGGTAGAAACGTTTCTGATTGGATTAAAATTGTAGGTTCTGCCTATAATTTGCAATTTGAGCTTCCTATCTGCTGATTTTCCTGGCTATAGCTGTTATTTGCTGCTTTATTATTTCCAGCGCTTCTTTGATCTTCCTTATTTTAAGTGATATTTCTTGATTAGGTATTATTTAGACTTCTTGTTCTTTAGCTTCTTTTCTTTCATCTGTTCTAGCTTGCTTGCATCTGATCTTAACTTGCTGATCTTGTTTTCCAGTCTAAGCTTCCATTTTTGTGGTGCACTGTTTGTTTGTTTTTGTTGTTGTTGTTGACTTTGTATCCCAGGTATTCAGTTATAACTGCAGCTGTACTGTACATTAATTGGTTTGTTTCTTGCAGTGAATTGGTGCTTATACTTGATATTGCAGTATTTGCATCTTTTAATGCTTGTGCTAGCTGTTTCTTTGGAACAAGCTTCAATGCAGGCAGCCTTATTCTGTTGTTTTTGTGCTGTTTTAGATGCTCAGTTATTCTTTGTTTCAATTCTTTTATTTCTTTAGTTAGAAGGTTTTGTTCTTCCTGAGAAAGAGGTGCCTGGTTTCCAAATGAGAACAATTGCATATCTCTGCTGGATTCCTCCATTGCCAATTCCCCCAAGTTTGCCTCTATGTTCTGAGTTACTTCTGGCAAGGCTTTGATTTCTTTGCCCTGGGTAAACCTTTGCAATTTGTCCAATTCTGTTTCTGTGAATACTTTATTTCATATTATAAATCAGCATTGATCTGCTAGTCTCTCTTCTGTTATTTCTGATTCTGGATGTTGTTCTTTCCAGAACTGGTGCATTCATTTCAGATATCCTCTTCTTGTTGGACTTGATCTGTAATAACAGATCATTATTTCTTTGTTTTCAATCACTGTGTATTTGCGACGGGTAAACACCTTTTCTTCCAGTAGTTCTGCAGCTGCTGGCCTTGGTTGTTCAGCCAACAGTCTTCAGTCCTGTAGCCCATTTTTCACCAGAGGTCCAGGAACTCCAACATCTACCATGGACCTTGTTAACCCGGACAACATCTGAGCCAGTATGGCTTTCTGAAATTTACGTCTCACCATATTCTTTATGGGAGAGACATTCTTTGTCTGACTCCTCTGATGAGACCTGTCCAGTATGGTTGAACCTCTGACATAGCTCTCTTCCCATAACCACGTCAAGATAATGCCTCACTGGGGGTTTCTTATTATTCTTATTATTCTTATTATTGTGTCTATTTGGATCCAGATGCTGAAATTCATTTTGAGATTAATGAACCAGAGTATTAAAAAAAATCATCTGAATGATTAATGCCAGCCTATATAAAATAGGGTACACTTAGAAAAAACTAAAGAGAACTAAAGAGAAATTGCCACAAAATGAGGCATTAGACAATCACATTACATGACCATACATCCTATTTGTACTTAAATTTAGTATGTAGAATACCAATATAAAATTCACTCCGAGATTCTATAAGAAACATATTAGCTATAATTAAAGTCCTTGTCACTGTGTGATCAGGAACACAGGTAAAATTTACTTCATTTTTTTCCATTTCAACATCAGTTGTCTTTTTTTTCCTTATAATTTACATGAAATTTGTGTGCGTTTAGGACACATTTCCCAAATATATGCATGCTTGTTCTTACTGTTTATATTTTTTTTTCAAACCAATTTCCTGCACTACATATTGTATTTATATGGTTCATCAATAGACATGGCTTTATGAATAGTTTATGTAAGGTACCCTTGTTTGTTTATAAGCTACCTCAAAAATTTGGAAAGTATAAATAACTGAGGATAATTGGGTTTCGCTTTGTGCATAGGTCTAGGAAATGAAAAATTGATAAGTTGGAATTAAAATGCAAACAGAAGAAGTTCACTAGAGAACACTCAGTGCTTCTGTGAGTTCAGTGGTGAAGGTTTTTCCTTTCCTTTCTTTTTGTCATCTATAACCGTAAGATTTCTAATCTTGGCAGATTTTATGTAGGATGTGGGGGGCTTGCTTCCAGAAAAGAAGCTTTAAAATATTTGTTTACAGAAGCAGTAAAATGTGATGGTTCTGTAGATGCTGCAACGCTTGGATGCCATCCAATGAGTTGTAGAAGCATAGCTTATTTTCTTGGTGTTTTCAGATGATTTGAATCAATGGCCCTAATCTTCAGAGAACTCCATAAAGAGGAATCAAGGATGTGCTTTATCACACAGAAGAATAGCTCAGAACTATGTGTACACAGTTGCATGGGTATCTATGCAACAGCCATCATCTTTTGATCATGTGAGCAATATGCAATTGCTATAATGTTTAAGACTGGTAAAAACTATATGATTAATGTTTGGGTACCATCTCCATATCAATTGACTACAGACCAAATATGTATGAACTAAACTTGAAATGTATATCAAAGATTTGCAGCACTTTTATCCAGAAGCACATATAGATAGTCCTTGACTTATAACATGTTGCTTAACACCATTCAAATTACGACAAACCTTCCCAGAGCTTCTTATGACCCATTTTCTGAGTTATTATAGCCACCAACACCCCACCCCAGTTATATTTTGGGTATTTGGCAACTGACTCAGTTTTACAACTGTTGGTGGAGTTTTGTGGTTACATGGTCACAATTTGCAATGTTTTTGTTGGTTTCCAGTGTTTACTTCCAGCTTCTGGTAAAAACTGCCCATTAGGAAAAAATAACCACAGTATTCACTTAACAATAGTCATAAAAATGGTCATAACTTCAAATTTGGTATGTGAGGCTTCAAGTTATGACTGCAGTGACCTGCAACAATATAATTCCAGGCTCAATAAGTCAAGGACTACCTATCTAGTGGTCACTAGAGACTAGAATGGGGTTAGATATTTCACTAGATATCAAGTTCTACTGTTTCCCTCCTTGTGACAATGAAGTAACATCGCTACTATCCTGACACATTAAGAATAGTGTAGGGAATTATGTAAACATTGGTGCAAACATTGTTTGTTTTAAATTTATATTTGTTCAATGGTATTACAGTAGATCACTGTCCAACTGAATATAGCTTTAGTTAGTTAGTTAGTTAGTTAGTTAGTTAGTTAGTTAGTTAGTTAGTTAGTTAGTTTTAGGTTAGGCTCTTAAGAGTTTCCAGAAATGACTAGGTAGCATTGTATTTCAGCTGCCTAACTCAGATTTAAAATGGCTCATTTTTCTGAGGGACCATCTTCCAGGTAAATTGCATTTGAATTGTTCAAAAAAAATGTTCTTTTCCTGGGAGGGGGGAAGACTTTTCAAAATCAGTGTTGGAAGTTCAATATTCTTGTGCAAGATGGTCTCAAAAACTGCAGGAACAGTTTATTGCTGGAGTTTAACTCAGAACCACTTCTTCATTTACATTCTACTCTGTTAGCATGTTGAAGTTTCTAACAGTATCTCGGGCCATTATAATAAAATAGTGCAAGCTCATAGCCAGCCTTAATTGCAAGGAAGCTACTGAAAGATCAAGGTCTGTCTATTGTTCAAAGTCCTGGTTTCATACAGACAGTATAAATGTTGAAACGGCTGTTATAAATGCATATCAAGAATTCAGAGACCACCCATCATCTTTTTCTCCAGAGGAAAAAAATCAATATAAACAACTGCTTAAAAATAAAAAGCCGCAAGGATAGTCTGGCAACAACTAATTATTGCTGCTCGGTCTAAAAACAATTTTCTGGCATCCTGTTGCATTGCTCTCATTTCAAAGGTCACCTCAATTTGACTGCAGCCATGGGGAGAAATAGTATCAGCTTTTGTATAGAGGGGAAGAAGTAGCCACTTCTATATTGAATCTGGATACAGACCTACTCCACCCCAGTGGCTACCAATAACCCGTATAGAAATAGGTTTGCTGGTAAAATTCTTAAAAGCTGATAAAGATGATGATGATGATGATGATGATGATGATGATTGATGATGATGATGATGATGATGATGATGATGATGATGATGATGATGATGATAATAATAATAATATAGAAAGTCATAGAAAATGATAAAATTAAACTGCTCTGGCACTTCAGAATTCAAACAGACAAGCACCTGCAACATAACACCCCGGACTTAACAATTGTCGATCAGAAAGACAAAAAAGTCTGGATAGTGGACGTGGCAGTGTCTGGAGACAGCAGAATAGACGAGAAAGAACTGGAGAAGATAACAAAAAACAAAGACCTACAAATAGAAATAGAAAGACTGTGGCAAAGGCAAGCAAGGATAGTACCAATAATAATAGGCACGTTGGGTGCAATCCCAAAACAACTGGAGCACCACTTGAACACCATTGGCATTGACAAATTCGCCATTAGTCAATTGCAAAAGGCGGCCTTACTAGGAACTGCTTCCATCCTGCAACAATATCTGTAATACCATCAAACATCCACATCTGCTATCCCAGGTCTTTGGTAAGGACTCGATAAGTAGACAAAAATGCCAAATCCAGTCTGAACATCTGGCTGACTGTCCAATGATCCATAATAATAATAATAATAATAATAATAATAATAATAATAATAATAATAATAATAATAATAATAATAATAATAATAATAATAATAATAATAATAATAATATAATGTTAGAAGGGACCTTGGAGGTCATCTAGTCCAACCCCCTGCTCAAGGAGGAAACCTTATACCAGTCTCTTCTTAAAAACTTCCAGTGTTGGAGCATTCACAGCTTCTGGAAACAGGTTGGTCCACTGGTTAATTGTTCTAACTGTCAGGAAATTTCTCTTTAGTTGTAGGTTGCTTCTCTCTTTGGTTAATTTCCATCCATTGCTTCTTGTCTTGCCTTTGGAGAATAGCTTGGAGAATAGCTTGAGACTCCCTCTTCTTTGTGGCAACCCCTGAGATATTGGAACTCTGCTATCACGTAACTCCTTGTCCTTCTCTTCATTAAACTAGACATACCCAATTCCAGCAGATGCTCCTTATATATTTTAACCTCCAGTCCCCTAATCATCTTTGTTGCTCTTTTCTGTACTCTTTCTAGAGTCTCAACATCTTTTTTACATCGTGGTGACCAAAATTGGATGCAGTATTCCAAGTGTGGCATTGTAAAGTGGTATTAATACTTCATATGATCTTGATTCTATCCCTCTGTTAATGCAGCCTAGCACTGTGTTGGCTTTTTTGGCAGCTGCAGCACACTGCTGGCTCATATTTAAGTGATTGTCCACTAGAATTCCAATATCCCTCTCACAGTTACTACTATTGAGCAAAGTACCACCTATACTATACCTGTGCATTTGGTTTTTCTTGCCTAAATGTAGAACTTTACTTTTTCACCACTGAATTTCATTTTGTTAGATAGCGCCCAGTGTTCAAGTCTGTCAAGATCCTCCTGTATCTTAAGCCGATCTTCTGGAGTGTTGGCTATTCCTGCCAGCTTGGTGTCATCTGCAGATTTGATGAGTTCCCCATCTATCCCCTCATCCAAATCATTGATGAAGATGTTGAAGAGTCCTGGGCCCAGAACAGAGCCCTGGGGCACCCTGCTACACACTTCCCTCCATGTAGAAGCAGTTCTGTTTATAGAAAAATAAATTTTCTTTTTAATGTTAGTTATCTCTCAGTAGATCAGAATGATGTACTGTCTTACAATATCACCAAATTTCATTTACTATCTGGGATATTCATTTAATATTCTGGGATCTTGCCAGGAACATTCAATTTGATTATATTTTTATTTTACTTTAGTGACAATCTTTCATTATTCTTATTCTTAACTCTATTTTATCCAAGTCAATACAAAACCTGCCCTGATGTTTATCTGTTTGTCTGTCTGTACCCTCAAGTTGGCCCAAATGGTGAATCAATGTACCTAAAATCCACTAATTGAAAGAATGCATAAAAGAAATATAGGACCCATTTCTGCTGTGGAATTGAAATTTCCACAATGTTCAGTCCTCTTTTATTCACAAAATTGTGGCTGTTGCAGAATCCCTACAATCAAATGATCATTATTTCCAACACTCCCTACCAAGTTCCCACAAGCAAAATCAATAGGAAAGTCAACAGGAAGTCAGAAGTCCACTGCCTTTTTGACAGCTTGTGATCTTTGTTTACCTGTTTAGGTTTTAAAAAAATATTGGTTTTTACTGAAGTTCATTTGTCACTACAAATGTTTTTATATTTATGAGATATACTTGTTTTACATGATCACAGGATCACCAGCATTGGGATTGAACAACAACAACAGACTGCACTACCTTTCTCTCAAGAGATGATCCCATGTGTCACAGAATTATCTAGGATATATGTGTGTATTCAGTGTACATATATAGAATTAGGAAGAGCCATTGAATTATGGCAATGGAGAGGACTACTGAGAACACAGTGGACAGCCAAAAATACCAAGAGCCTTTTCATACTATGGGCCCTGCTCTTTGCCCTTGCCACTGGGGATAAAATCCACCTTCACCCTCCTGGCCTTCAGGAAGAGCCTTAAAACACATATCTGCTTGTTGGCTTGGAGCCTGATGGAGAAGCTGTAGGTTGGAGGTGGTTGGTGCAATGACAGAGAAGGCACCACTGCTGCTCCACTCCAAACCCATGATGTCCTATGTATTTAGACTTTATCATTAAAGAGAATATAGACACATAGGAAGACAATAAGGAATAGATATAGAACAAATACATAGTAACATAGGTAGTTTGCCTCATTAAACCATTTGGTGGCAAGTTATGAGATGTGCGGGACATGCAAGGAAATGTTTTTAAGGTCAGAAAGGGGGAGCTTATTAGTGTCTCACACTTAGTAAGCAAGTGGCTTGCCACTTAGGAAAACAACACAGGAAGACTTGCTTATTTAAGCAATTTCTCTTCTTCAAATTAATTGAAAAAGTGAGTCAACCAGAGGGCAAATGGTTTCCCCCTTTATATGTGGGGTTTGGGACAATTCCTCTATTATCAAAGTCTCCCACCTCCATAAAGGGATGCTGAGTTTTCCCCATTATAAATCCTATTATATTAAACTATTATTATGACAGTTTTCTATTATTATAGAAAATTGGATTTCTATTATATATATAGAAATCCAATTTTCCATAAATCTAAATCTTAAGAAAAACATATTTGGATAAATAGTTTTCAATACACATAATTGATCACCAGATATATAAAATTTACTATTTTAATATTGGGGGGAGGTAGTAAATAAAGCACATATGTCATCACTACTGCACAGTTACTTGTGAATACAATTCAAGGTGCTTGTTATTACCTATTTTGCCTTTTATGACATAGGATCTGGTTATCTGAGGGGACAACATATTTCCAATTGCATCTGTCTCCTTGCTATATTTGGATAGAGTGAATGCATCAATTAAATGGTGTAATCTGAGGAGTCTGTGGAACTGTATCTTTCCTGTCAGAGCTCTTGCCCTGTGGAGCAGCATGCCTCCAGATTCTTCTTTCCTATCTCCTTGATTTCTAGAAGTCTCTTTAAGACTTAACTCTGTTCTCAGGCCTGTACGCAAGGTGCTTGTGGAGGCCCTATTCATGGTGGGAAGTGTTCAGTGGTGGAATTCAGCCGGTTTGCACCACTTCGGCAGAACAGGTAGCTAATTTTTTGTTGCCCAGGCCCAGAATGGACTTCCAGAAGCAGCATCCACACAGAGAACCGGTTGTTCACATATTTGAATCCCACCACTGAAAGTGTTGCTTTGATCAGGGCAGTTATGTGGATTAGAGCTGTGTTTTAAACCTATATATTGGATTTGCTTTATGGTCCCCAGAGTCTTCTTGGAGTTGGGGACTCTTAACAAATCCAAATTAAAATTCCATCAATAAATGAAATACCTAAGATACATGTTTATGCCAAACATAACACAGTGGGCACTAAGCAAAAGTTCATTGTTTCTCTTAGTCTTTTCAGCTATGCAAGTTTCGTTTTCTTCTGGAATATAGAAAAGGAAGGCCAAAGAGGTCAGCGGTTAGCACATGATATTCCTACAAAAAAGCAGAGAGCAAAAAACCAACCAAGCATGTGAAGTCAAATCATCCTGAAGGGAGTATTAAACAAATGGTTAATTTTTTGGGGAATAAATAAATAAATAAATAAATAAATAAATAAATAAATAAATAAATAAATAAATAAATAAATAAATAAATAAATAAATACATACATACATACATACATACATACATACATACATACATACATACATACATACATAAATAAATAAATAAATAAAGCCCCAAAACTCTAAAACTAAAAATCAGCAGTGCTAGCCACCAATTATAAGCACATTTATAAGAGGGTCATTGGGCTAGAAAACTAATTGCTTATTTATCTGTATTTAGTTATATGTTTCAATTAGTAACAACTTTGTACACAGATTATTAAAGACATTTTAACGCAAGGTCTAGGCCAGAGTTCAACACTATGTATTTGTTAAAGTAAATGCCATGCCATTAAAGAATGCATGCTTAATTAGAAAAGACTGCTTAGTGATAAATAATATTTCAATTTACATAGTAGTTCTGTAGCTTAATGGATAACCACTATAGTATTGTGCTAGTTTTTGTACCTTTTGTCTTTCTGCATTGAAACAATACAGGGCAGAATCTTCCAGGTTTTAAAGAGATTTGTTCATAGTTTGGGAATCAGTGATCTAGATATGATTTTAATGACTGGGTTATTTCCTATATCCTCTGTGATCTTTTGTTTTGCATTATTTTTGTAGTTTTCTATTTGTTTTGTTTTTTTTTTACTAATTTGTAAACCATCCTTATTGTAAACCATCCTTATCCTTATTCCCAATCCAGATTAGATGCTCATTCTCTCTCTCTCTCTCCATCCCCTCCCTCAATCCCATGACTTCTGGAATAAAGTTTTTCCTGAGATTTGAATAGTTGCCCCCCTATTGGTATTTTAAGCATGTAAATAATAATAATAATAATAATAATAATAATAATAATAATAATAATAATAATAATAATAATAATAATAATAATAATAATAATAATAATAATAATAATAAAGTTGGAAGGGATCTTGGAGGTCATCTAATCCAACCCCCTGCTCAGGCAGGAAACCCTATACCATTTCAGACAAATGGCTGTCCAGTCTCTTCTTAAAAACTTCCAGTGTTGGAGCATTCACCACTTCTGGAGGCAGGTTGTTCCACTGGTTAATTATTTTAACTGTCAGGAAGTTTCTCCTTAGTTCTAGGTTGCTTCTCTCCTTAATTAGTTTCCATCCGTTGCTTCTTGTCTTGCCTTCAGGTGCTTTGGAAAATAGCTTGACTCCCTCTTCTTTCTGGCAGCCCTGATATATTGGAATATTGGATATTGGACCTAACTGTTCACCCAGGACTTTGGAGAGGATGACTGTTGCCCCTTTTTTTCCTTTTTTTTCTTTCAGGTTTTTTTCTTTACCATTGTTGTTATTTTGTCTTGTTGTTTTTATGTTTTTGTATTGTTCGTTTTAAAGCAACATTTTTAACAATTTTAAACTGTGCAGAGTCACTAGGAGTTTGGGGGTCTATGCATTTAATAAATTATTTTTACTATTATTACTACATGTAGGTAATCTGCAGTTACATTCACAGTCTATGTATGGTGGAAACTTAATTCAAGTCTAAATCAAGGAACTAAGAATTATTCAGGTAGTGTCTAAGAATATAGGCAAGTTCTGAGAAGGATGATATTTTGGGGAAATTAGGGTGTTCAAGTCTGATAAATTCAATCTTTCCAAATACTGTGGTAATCATTTAGGTATTGCTCTGAGGACTAAAGTCACAACCGGTAAAAAAAATGAATTTCATTTTCCATAAGTGGTCAACTCGAATCTGCAAGTCTGAGTATTTCATAATGTTTCCCAATTGTTTTTCCTCAATCATAGCATCACCCAGTATAGCAACATCAATGAACCAGATTTTTCTTTTCAAAAACAGTTATACCAAGTATATTATGAACAAGATGAGTATTTGTTTAAATATTAAAGTCCCATAAAATCTTAACCCACTCATTTTCCAAAACTTTCTCAACTTGATGGTACCAGTAGTTTTTACTATATTCAAATCCAAATGTTTGGCAAAGTTTCCAAGTTAAAAAAAATGCAATTCAGTCATGACACTGCTTGTAGTCAATTTGTGATATTTTGCTGCAGCCTCTGATCAAATTGTGAATTGTTTCATCCTCTTCACTACAAAGGCAATATTTGCTGTTGTTTGTTACATGTTGAATTTTCACCTTCATGGCAAAGCTTGTTCTTCAGTCTCTAAAATAAAACCTTCAGTTTATTATTTTTCTTTATCACTCTTGATCTAACCAATTCCATGTAAGGTTTTTTTTT
>NW_015386864.1:81964-89816 GCF_001527695.2 Protobothrops mucrosquamatus | reverse complement strand
GTCCTTTACCCCTTTCAACTCTTGATAAATAAAGCTGATCAATGTTATGTTCTGGATGTAAAGTATGATGTATTGTTATTAGTTTTCTTGTCTTCTGATCCAAGTTATCAAGCTCTACCTGCATCCAGGCAACTATTCCTGCTGCATCTTAAATAACAGGAGCTACCCAGGCATTAACTGCTTTAATTATATTTCCACCATTTAATCTTGGTTTCAAAATATTCCAAACTCATTTGATGTATTTGGTAGAAGAATATTATGTGACTTGATTCTGTAATAAATTGGAGGCTTCCAAAACTCCTGAGTACTTGTCTCCTTCTTCTGATGCTCCTGTCTTTATCAAATCTTCATTGTTAAGCTATATTCTCTCATCTTCAAACTTTTTGCTTTGTTAATACCAAATTGCATTCCAATTATTATTATTTTGAATTAAATTATTATTGATGTCAAACATATTTCTCAAGAACCTTCAGGAATACCTACGCTACGAATAAAATTTGGAAGTTTTGTAACTGAGAACAAAATTAGAAATGAGTTTTCAAGGAAATCTTCTTAAATTCTGTGCAAGACAATATGAATTTGGAATAAATTTTAAGCCATAATTAAAAACTGTGAAAGCCCTTTTTTGCACTTATAAGAACAATTTCAAAGCATGTAGAAAGCTAATTAAATTGGAAATAAAGCCCTGCAGCAAGGTTAAATGGCATAAAACTGAGAGACTCCCAGCTTTTGCTCTGTCAGATTTTTTTACTCATCATAGCTGCCATCATCATCTTGAATTGGACTATTTAGGTCAGAATGTGCAAAGAGTGATGGCAATGCATCATCCAATGAATGCATAATGTGATGTTGATTTGCTATGCTTAGCATGAAAAATTGGATGGCATCTCTTACTGTAGGTGAAACATAGATTAAATAATAATATCAACGTATGCAAGATGAGAATGTTCATCAAATTTGCAAATAAAACATCCTAAAAGTAACAAAAGCAAAAAAAAAAAAAACCTCTAACATTAAATTGTTGGAAAAAACATTGAGAAAATTGGAGAAGTTAATCTTTATATCATCAATACAAAAAAAGAAACTGAAATGGACAAGATGAAACCATGGATCAGATAATTAGAGCAGGAACAAATTGTTCAAATGGACTATAAGCAACATCAAGAATCAACTTGTATCAAAGAGCAGCAAATGCTGATTTTTTTAAATAAAAAAATGAAACCATGGATCAGATAATTAGAGCAGGAACAAATTGTTCAAATGGACTATAAGCAACATCAAGACAGAGTAGCCAATATGATCCATTACATCTGTGGGCAAATGTCTGAGTTTCCTAAATGTATTACTGTATAATCACAAAATAGAAAATGAAATGTTTATGCTAAATGTTCAAGGATTTTTGGAAACAAACTGATTGCTATCAGTTATAACAATAATCTGAACAGAAAGGATGCATTTTGTAGTTGTTACAATATTCAGGGACAGTGGAATTAAGGAAAAAAATAATGAGAAAAATTCCAAAGGATAGGGTTATAATTATCAAAATGAATAGATGATAAGCAATCATACCTCTAGTTATTGGCACATTAGGCAGAATAGCAAAGAGATTAACATATTTTTACAATAACTAAATATTTTGGCTGTTTGGATTTACAAAAACCCAATCTAACGGGTGTATAGGTTACCTGGATAATTCCTAAATTCCTAGCTTGAATTCAAATTTCCAAGCAACAGTCGATGACGCACTGCATTATTTGTTGATGGATAAGAGATAAAAGTAAAATTAAAAATAAGAATTATTATATTAAGTATATCCTGACCTGGTCACATGTTACTATAGATTCTATCTTGAAACAGGGTGAAGTGTCCTACTTCTAGTAGTACCATGAATGAAAAATAAAACAAAGGAGAAATTGGTGCTTAGACCATACAATATTTTTTAAAACAAATAACAGAGTTGTAAGGGACCTCCCAACCCCGTGCACAAGCAGGAAGTGCTATACCATTTTAGACAAGTGACTGTCCAACACCCACAACTTTTAAAGGCATGCCATTCCACTGGTTAATTGTTCCCACTGTTAGGAAATTTCTCCTTAATTCTAGGCTGCTTCTCTCCTCAATTATTTTCCATCCATTACTTCTTATCTTGTCTTGCCTTCAGGTGCAAATAAGTTGATTGTCTCTTTAAGAGTTTCATCTATGGAATCCTTCCCAAGCTCTCTCTAAGTTTGTTGAAATAAGCTTTTTTAAAGTCTAAGACACTGGTTTGATTAAGTTCAAAATAGTGTCTTAGACTTTAAAATGAAAATATTTTTTTTTATTTTCATTCATTCTGCAAATTTACCTGGCCATCTTAGACAAATAATCCTAGATAACTGAAGCATAAAAAGAAGAAGAAATTAAAGATTCATGAATAAATGAATTTAGTAAATATAATCAACACCTTAATCAGCTGAGAGCAAAACTGTCAAAGAACTGATCTCAATAATATCTTGGCCTTAAAGCTTGAGAGAAGATCCAGATTTTAAAGCCTTTCATATAAACATATGAACTTAGGAGGGGAGGCTGTTCCATAGAGTAGGTACTTGGACAGAGAAATGCATGTGTTCTGAGACATACATCATACAGCAAAATGACTTAGGTTGCTACAATATTTTGCTTTCATCACATTTTTTTAAAAATTTTATTTCTATAAATTTAGTAGAGAAAAATGGGGCTATAATTCAGTGGGAATGCATGTACTTTGCATGCAAAACTCCCAGGATTAATTTTCAATATTTCTGAGCTAAGAAATTTGCCTGAAAGGTTAAATAATTTCTTACTAGCCTATGAAAATCCCAGCCAGGCTAGAAGGATCAATATAACTAACTCACCATACATTGCAATATTATTATTTCTATGTGATTCTACCATAATAGATTGTACTATACATTCATACATCGGTTTATTGCTAATTCCCTTAGATCAATATTGTACCCTAAAGTGAAATTATTATTAAATCACAGTATTTTTTTATACATGCGTTTTACCCTACATTTTGCTTTTAGAGTGTGATCTCCCATAATTGTGTCAAATCTTGCTCTAGGTCAAAGCTGCAAAAAGTGTGGTCTGTGAGAGCCATATTCTCTTTTGTGGTATGCTAACATTTTGTGGATTTGTGGAATAATAAATGTGTGCATAATATTCTGCAGAGTGAATGGTTTATGTATGCCTCAAATTTTGTAGACCCAATAAACCATTTCAGTCCTTAAGAATTATGAACATCCCTATTGGAATGCTGGCCCCGTCCATTTTTGGAATACAACCCTTTCTATGTCATGCAAATGCCAATCTCAAGCCTACATGTATTATGCATATCTGCTTTAGGTCAGCTGTAGTGACCAAATATATACATGCCTCTATCGTCTTCTTAAAGGGATTTAAATACCTTATGGCTTGTTTTCCTATAATTTCTGTTGACAAAGGGACTATAACATGTGAGATCCAAGTGTTTCTAAAATAATTCCATTTTCTCACAAAGGTTAAATCTTGGAAGAGCAGATTCAATATTTAGTACTGCTTCTCCAGGACAATTCTGAGAAGGGGAATTAATGCCCAAAGGGTAAAATAAAAAATGGTAAAAAGAGCTTACAATCCAAAGCGGCAAATTCTTATAATCTCCTACCATAAACCCAGTTGAGGGAGAATTTAAACCTGCTGCTTTGCTGTTTGAAGTGTTTCTTCCCAATGGATTCTCTTTCTGACTTATTGACGCACTGAATATGCCAAGCGTTCTGAATAATTTGTTTAGGATTGAAAAGAATACAAATGCGCATGGTACCTGGTGGCAGATGGAGTAGCTAATAATGGGGGGGGGGAAATCAAGTTATTTTGAAATTTGAAATAAAAAAAAAGCTTTTTTGTTGTTGTTTTTAAAGTGTAACCTTTTTAAGGCAGGCTTATTTTGCTGGGTTGATGGCAGACTCCCAGTCCCCCACTTGCTATCTGCTTTCAGCTGTCCATATTTTTGTTATCATATTGATGTAGTCTCATTTTCTTTTCCATTGTTTGTTTTATTTTCTATTTTATTTCTGTTTTGTTTACATTCTTTTCATTTCTTCTTTTTTATTGTTGCAAGCTGCCTCAAGTAGCCCCTTGGCGAGATAGTCGGCAAATAAATTTAACAAATAAATATTTTAATTAGCTGAAAAAAAGCCAGTCCCACCATTTGCTGACTCATGAGTGCTTCCTGAATTTCAATCTTTTTTTGGGGGGGTATAAATTGGAGGATATTAGTCAATGATGCTAATTTAAAACAAATTCAAAGTTTCTTAGCAAAAAAAACCCCTACAACTTTAACCTATTTTGCATGAAGTCAAACTTGGAAAGATAATTATAGGGCAGGCTTTAAAAATAAAATGGAAACCCTTACTCTTTGCTGTGTCAGTCTTTTCCCCTTCTCAGGATTTATAACAATTATACTTTATTGAATTTAATCTTTGTCAAAATGAGCAATTTCTGGTTTTGAGCTCTGTAGATGAGTCACAAAAATGTGCCTGTTGTGAAGCTTCTTTGAAAAGAAGCTGAAACAAAGTAGCTGGCAGGTAAGTATGTATTGCAAGGCCTTCTGACAGCTTGTCAAAGTTCTACTTTTCTCACATTCAATCAACTCTCTTTTTTAAAGAAAAGCATGAAATAATATGTCAAATTGACAACCTCTGAAAACCAGCACAGCAACAGCCTTTTGCCAGACCTACAGACTTAGGAAGACTCTCAGTGTAAAATTATATAACTGTATAAATGATCTATGCTAAAAGGTATAATTTGCCTGGTCAAGTACTAACATAATTAGTGTCTAATTAAGACATTAGGTGTTCCTATTAAATGTCTGGATGTCTGAAGACCACCAAAGTTTGGAAAGAGGAAAGGAGTACTGCTTTAAAGAGTTTGTGCACCTTACAATTTATTGCTAATGATTTCACACAATTAATTTGCCACCTCATGGATTGCAATTAATTTGAAAGCAAACTCAACAGAGACAAAGCTGTAATTACATGGGATTTTAGAGTAGTAAGTTGGGTCAATATAGCCATGATTGTCAAAGAAGATTGAAAAACAAATGGAATTGTTTATTTGCTTAAAACTTAATGTTGCCATTATCTGTTCTACCTTGCTCATCACTACGGTGATCTCTTTGCGTGCAGGTATGCATATGTGAGTAGGAATGCAATTGTAGAATGCAGTGCTTCATCTCTGGAACAAATCTCCCTTATTACTTCATTTATGACTTGTCGTGACCAGATTATGATTACAATGTATTGGGATACATTGTATTATTTAAAATATCAGAAATCAGAATGATTTATACACATAGAAACATACTTATCCATATAAACAAAACAAAACCAACCCTTGGTAGGAAAAATCTACTCATGCAAAATTGGGTCGATCCTCTTCTTCATTCAGTTGGGATTAGATGAATGTAGCTATCAGGCTCTCTAGCAAAAAGTTGAACTTGACAGAATTTCACAGACATTTAACTCAACATGGCTTGGCTAGCCTCTAGGCTCCTACTCTGATTAGTAGTAACAAAGTAATATGTTAGAATCTTTATTATATAATAGGCAGAAGTTGCTAAAACAGTTAATTGCCTATTGACATAAAGCTACTATTTCAACAACTATAGTTTAATTCCACACTTCTTTTTCTAATCCTTTCCATGGTTTATATGGTTATTTGACCTCACTTCTCAACTTCGTTGGTTGTTAACAGAACTAGCATTTCTTTCCTGAAAAAAATGGACTTTTGATTTAATTAAATTTATATAGCTGCCCATCTCACCAAAGGCAATTTTTGCTTTTCTTTTTGTTTTGTACTTATTTCATTGTTAAAATGTTTTTTCTGTAGGTTTCATTTTTGAAGCATTTTGTAGGAATTCATATTTATTTCCTTTTATGTAAGCAGCCAAAATTTAAAATGGTTATAGCAGAGTAAAAAAATGTAACATAGAAACAAAACTAAAAGCAAAATTTTGAGTTCTTTCCACATTGCCTATAAAAGAATTTGTGAGGTTTAATAAATTCTTATCCAAAATCAAAGAAATTTCTCACCTATCTCTGCATTGTCCAAATATGGTTATTTACTTATTTACTTTTAACATTGCTAACCCAGCATAGCAAAGTCTCTGCATCAAACAGTTCAAAGTGCTACTAGGGGAACATTCTCAGTGCTAAGTTACTTTCAGAGTTGGAAAGTATGTAGATAGAGAGATGCAAAGCCATTGGCATCATTTCTATTGATATTTTGGAAATTGTTAGGGCTGTGAAAAGTCTAGAATGGTTTAGCTCCTAAACCTTGGGTTTCCTGGAGTTTTGACTCTAGTCACTTATTGCCTGATTAGTTTCGTTTTAAATATTCTCTTCTTCCCCTCCAATCTGTTTTACAGTTTTGTACAAGGTGGAGCATTTTGGTAAGGTAGATTGTATTTGGCACTTATACAATAGAGGATAAACATCCTGATATTTTTATGGTAATGAGCCACTCTGAAATGTGAGTCATGGGAGCAAGATTCAGACTGCCTTTAAGACCAAGTTAATTCACCTATTCAGAGTTGTAGAATCCTAAATCTGGAAGACCTTCCTAGTGAGTTGAGAGTGGGGTCCTTATTTGTTGCATGATGTGGAAAAACAACCTGCACCAAAAACTTGCAAATACAGTCATTTATTTTATAACATTAGGTTGCTGGACATCAGAATCTTGCTTGCTGGATAGAAAATTGCTGGACACAACTTCTGAAGATTGCCTCCAGAAATTGTGAATAGTCCAACACTGGAAGTTTTTAAGAAGAGATTGAACAACCATTTGTCTGAAACGGTATAGGGTTTCCTGCCGATTGGGTTTCCTGCAGGGGATTGTACTAGAAGACTCTCTTCTATCTCTGTTATTCTGTTAAATATGGTTGGCTTTTTATGAATTAATTTGTTAGTTGAAAAATAAAATAAAAAAACAAAAGAATGCACAACTTAAATGTGTGTATACTAGATTAGAAGCATTAAAGAACAAAAATTGAACAAGCACTGCATCAGTTATGCAGCTAAGTTAAAACAGAGATATAGTATGTCTTAAAAGCTTCAGTATAGTGTCTCTTGCTCCATTGTTCCACTGAGTTGCATTCCAGGATAACAGTCATACCCCAGTTCATTCTGGAGATGATGGCATACTAAGGTGTGCTGGGCACCAGAACAGGAAAAGCTATGGCTTCATCACTTCCCACAGCCTTCTACTACACGAGAAAAGAAAGACCATACCTTTGGCATCTATGCTGTCAACCTTTTACAAAATATAATTTTTACATATGCACATATAGACCCAGAGATAAAAACCAAACTAAAAGTTAAAAATTGCCTGTGATAGTCCTTAAAAATGAAATGGAAGAACTTCTGGTAAGAAACAGCAGGATACTTAAAAACTGTGAAGTCCTCAGTGTGAGAAAACATGATCTCTGCCTTCAATATTCTGACATGACACTAGGAAAACCCCAGCTCCACAAGCAGACACTTTAAGGAACTATTTTCCCCTTGTAACTGATCCAGCACTGTTTTCTGGGCACAAGTCCATCAGAGCCCTGAGTGAATATGAGCAAATTTCAAACCACAAAAATCATTCCACACTTCCAATATTTCAGATTAGTGGTGATAGTGCAGATATTCAAATCAAATTATGTTAATGGATTTAGAGAAAACAAACACTCTAGGCAGCTCAAGGGCCTCCTATTTTGTTCAGTCTGAACTTGAAATAACCAGCCTTTGAAAGGTGAGAAGCTTCCTCTGTTTGGTTGCTAGCAAGGTCATTCTTGCTTTCCAAGCTATGTAGC
>NW_015386864.1:76450-79656 GCF_001527695.2 Protobothrops mucrosquamatus | reverse complement strand
TTTATTTTATTTTATTTTATTTTATTTTAATATTTTCTTCCTGACGATAATTTTTATTTAGAAACAATAAATGATGGGATGTGTGTAGGACAGGTTACAATGATATCAAATGGTTTCTCAATGTGTACACACACATAGACACACATAGAGACAAACACAGAGAGACATTTTAAAAATTCTTTTGCTTTTTCTTCTTTCAAGATTACCTTGATTTGTGCCTGGGAAGAAAGGGAATCTTTAAAGTAAACCACTAAAAGCTACCTTTATTTTCTGTTGAAATGGTTACTGTAATTATCTGAAACTTTACAACAAGCAGACCACATAGAATGTAAGCTCTATAGTAGATACACAGTCATTGTTAGCCTCAGAAAATCTCATACCAAAAACCTCACAGTGCTCAGCCACCATAGAATTGAATTTACACCTCAAATATAGCAGAAAGATACACATCTATAAAACAAACTTCTATATACCGAACAGCAGATTAACTGACCCTTATAATTTGTGAGGAAAAGAAATCCCATTTTTTTTCATTTTCTTTTATATATGTTGAGCATTTCATGTAACACTCCTAGGCTTCTGCAGATTGGGTCCAATTTAAGCAACAGCCAATTTATTTTGGTGTGTTTTATTAAGTTTGGATCTCTATTATCACCTTTTACACTAGCTATAAATATTGAATATTTCTGTACCTCAGTAAAATATGTTGTGTAGAGCTCACTGTCAGGGTAGCAAGTTCTTGTCCTCATATTTTGATACTTATGAACTCCAATCAGATGTCAGTTATGCCCTCAATTTCATGAAAGAGAAACATTTAGTAATAGCTAAGTTGTATTTTTTATGTTTCAAGGCATTTCTAGTCCTACAGGCATCTGTCATTTTTGGATACTGTAGTTATAAAAGAAAGGGAATCTCTGACATCAAATTAGAAAATTATTGTTGATTTATGTAAAGAAAAAAAGTATGGCAGTTTTTGTGCATACATTTTGTCCCCAATGACTCTTTCCTTACTATATAAGGTGTGATAGTACCAGTCTGCCTACATATTTTCAATTCTAAGGTTACATTTTTTTGCTCTGCCAAATTCAAATAATGAGAGAAAATTCTTCCAATAAGAATATTATGTGCAAAAGTAAAGCAAGATTGATGGGGCCCTTAACTTTCAATATGATATGTTTAAGAAATCAGGATAGTAATTTTTTTTGTCACTTTACAGATAAAAGCTGCCTGATACAAGCACCATATACTTAAGGCAAGAACCAGAATACAGACATAGATTGTCCTAGTGGACAATCACCTAAATATGAGCCAGCAGTGTGCTGCAGCTGCCAAAAAGGTCAACACAGTGCTAGGCTGCATTAACAGATGGATAGAATCAAGATCACATGAAGTGTTAATACCACTTTACAATTCCTTGGTAAGGCCACACTTGGAATACTGCATCCAGTTTTGGTCACCGCGCTGTAAAAAAGATGTTGAGACTCTAGAAAGAGTACAGAGAAGAGCAACAAAGATGAGGCTAAAGCATATAAGGAACAGCTTCTGGAATTGGGTATGTCGAGTTTAATGAAGAGAAGGACGAGGGAGGATATGATAGCAGTGTTCCAATATCTCAGGGGCTGCCACAAAGGAGAGGGAGTCAAGCTATTTTCCAAAGCACCTGAAGGCAGGACAAGAAGCACTTTACTATATAAGGTGTGATAGTACCAGTCTGCCTACATTTTTAACAATGCATTTATCATATTTTCAATTCTAAGGTTACAGTTTTTTGCTCTGCCAAATTCAAATAATGAGAGATAAAATTCTTCCAATAAGAATATTATGTGCAATACAGTTAAGTCAATCAAAGCAATCATCAATAACATTGCATCTATATAAATCCAAATCCTGTACTAAGCTTTACTATTTTCAATTACCATATTCGATTTCGCTACTATAAAGATTTTATTAACACATCAGGTGTCTCTCCATTCCCTTTTTCTTTTACATAGTCAGTAATCATTTATTAATATCATTTCTTCTTTTTTCAAAAATCCCTCTTATTCTTCTCTCATTACAAAATAACTATCCTTTCTAACAACAAAAATATTACTCCAAAAATATATTTCTACTCTATTTTTAAAAATATATAATCTATCAGTCAATCAATATCTAAATCAAACTCCTTTAACCCCCACCCAAAGTTACTATGTCTACAACAAACATGTTGCTACACAGACAAACATCTTCTTACTAAATTCAGATATTTAATTAATCATTATTCAATCTGACGTCTTGGTTACTCATCTTAAACCAGGAATCAATCTGTATCTAAAAAGCCTTTTAAACCCATTATATAGAGTTTTGGATCACACACTTAAATCTTATTCTAGCTTTCTTTTTATGCCAAGTAGGTTTCCATAACAGAGCCTCTATACCAATAAATGAGTCTCTTTTTGTGCCTTGTAGTATCATTTGGGTCAAGAAAGAGCATCCCCTTCCCTGTTTTGAAGACCTGACTCCTTTGTAGATAGTCCCTTGTTGTTTTAAAGGTTCAAGTCTCGACATTTGAATCTGTTGAGTAGAACACTCAATTATATCCAATTTTGTAATTAAATAGTTGATTATCCAAGTTATCATGGTTCTCAATTAGTTGTATTTGTATATCCATTTCTGTTGGTTTTAAGATTATGAATGATTTCAGTCATTTTTTGTTCATCAGAAATCTCTTTAGGTTGCATATAAAATGAAGTAGAATCTTCTTTAATGTTGATTGATTCCGCTTCTATTGGTTTTTGGTCTGTAGAATGCTCAGATAGAATCTGGAGGTCAGTTTGTAGATTCAAGGTAGAATTTCTATTTTTTATTTCTGTAGTGCTCTCTTTTATTTGCAGACATATTTGCTCAGTGGCTTCATATTTTTTTTCCAATATAAGTTTACAATTGAGTTGTGAATAGGGTTTCTCCATTTCAATAGTGATTAGAAACAGTCCTGTTATCTTTTAGTGGAGGCTGTATTCAAAAAACTTTTAGCAGTGTCCACCCCCACAAATGCAGCTGTTGAATTTCTTTGTCTTTTCCCTTTTATGATAATCTGAAGGTCAAAGCCAATCTCAACATCAAACAGGGAAAAAAGTTGCAATTTTAACTTTCTCCATAAGGTGTCCTCAGTAGACTGTAAAATCTCTTCCCAGACACCAAAAATGACATTAACAAGATCAAAAAAA
>NW_015386864.1:64762-76074 GCF_001527695.2 Protobothrops mucrosquamatus | reverse complement strand
TTTAGCAGTGTCCACCCCCACAAATGCAGCTGTTGAATTTCTTTGTCTTTTCCCTTTTATGATAATCTGAAGGTCAAAGCCAATCTCAACATCAAACAGGGAAAAAAGTTGCAATTTTAACTTTCTCCATAAGGTGTCCTCAGTAGACTGTAAAATCTCTTCCCAGACACCAAAAATGACATTAACAAGATCAAAAAAAAGAAAAAAAATATTCTTCACATGTAGATTAAATCCAGTAGAAAGTTCAATAATAGAAGTTTTTTCAAGACCCCAAAGTAGATGAAAAAGTCAGAAATAAAAAATAGTCAATTAAAGTTGATTTTCAGTCCATTTAAGCTTTTTTTCTCACATTCACAAATGCCGCTTTCTTAGAGCAGGGAAATAAATAATTCCAGAAATGCTTTTTACAGGAAGCAAAAATGAAAAGAGGACTAAGAGAGGAAAAAAAATCTCACCTGGATCAACCATGGTGGTTCCTGTGCTTAGATGTTCTTCTGGTTACAGCAGGAAAGTGATCAGCCATTTTACTGGCCGATCTCTCCTCCGTCGGCCCTAAGGAGCATTTCTTGGACCGCGGAAAGAGCTGCCACCCTTCCACAGTCGACAAGGGCCTCCTCAGCAGTAGTCGCCCCTCCAGGGTGATTTTTCGACCCTATTAAGGGTCTACCAGCAGAGGGAAAACAGCCAGCGAAGAGAGCAGTCTCTCCACACGGCTGTAGACACTGCAATCCGAAACCAGAAGTCTATCCTATAACATTCTTGATGCCATTACAATTGAAGTAATTGTTCAATATCATCAATATTCTCCTTTATTAGTCATTGTCATCATCATGGGTTTCAAGGGTCAAAGCGGCTCCTGAAAGATAAAAAGGATGCCAAGAAGAGCACTCTGAGCAACAGAGAATGAGAAGCAGCATTAAAATGCAAAATAAACCATGAATCAAAATCTTTTCCACTTCCTCCAGAAATTATCATCATTATCACCATCCTCATCATTATCATCAACAACAATATTTTCCTAGTGTTATTCCTGCAGGAACAGAGTTCACTTTTTTGGATCAATGAATGCCATCTTGCATGATCAAACACAACATCTGGGTCATGGATGCATTTTGACGGACATGACTATAAATCCATTGGTTGTGACAAAAAAAAAAAAACCTTACTGACCAGCTTGTCACTTGAGCCTGACATCAATGTGGTCTGTGTTCAGCTCAGCATAGCCCTGGAGGGTGGGCAGTATTCAGTGACACCACTAGCAGGAGCAGACCTTACTGCCCCTTTACAGATAATCAACTGCTTAATTTATTTATACTGGGGCAAGTTTAGATAGGGCAGGTTCTAGAAATTTATGATAAGTAGCATGTTATAAAGTGTATCATGT
The DNA here is from genome assembly GCF_001527695.2 of Protobothrops mucrosquamatus. Classification (NCBI taxonomy): domain Eukaryota; kingdom Metazoa; phylum Chordata; class Lepidosauria; order Squamata; family Viperidae; genus Protobothrops; species Protobothrops mucrosquamatus. Next base: position 74,690 of record NW_015386864.1, on the reverse strand, counting down.
TGAATGAGTTATCTTTATTTTTATAAAGACACCCTTCCTATGGAAGAGTAGGAAGCTTAAACAAAATTGCAGGTTCCTATGCTGTCCTCTTTCCTTCCCATTTGAACCTTTTCCCCAATGTCAGTGCAGAAAGTTGTCAATAAAACAGGGACACAGACATTAGATGAGGTGGGAGGAGATATGAGTTTTGGGACTATAGCCATCAGCAAATTGAGTCCATCATGTAAACAAAAGACAGCATTTTTTTTTCCTTCAGAAGGAAAGGACAGTCCAAAAGAAAGGGAAAAGAAGTATAGAGAACCAACAAAGCAATGCCCAAGTAAACAAGCTGCAAGAGTTAGAACTCTCCTGTTTGTAGCCTTTAATCAGTTGAAATAGGGCATCAAAGGACAGCAATTTTTGAATGACTGTACCTCAAATGAGCTAACTTAAGAATGTGTCCAAAATCTGAGACCCATTATTCCCACGGGATTGACATTTGGCAATGTTGTGCCACTTCAGTTTCTCCATGGTTAGTCTGGGTCATCCATGGTTAGTCTGGGTTATTCTTTCCAACCACTCCCTGGCAGTTTCAGGAAAGTCAATGGGGAAGCTGACAGGAAGTCAGAAGTCATTGTCCCTCTTATTGCTTTTTTTTGCCCACCCCATTCAGTTTTTGTGTTTAGATAAGGAAATATCTCTGAAGTGATGATACAATGGATAACAGGTAGTCCAGCAATTATAATAGAGTAATAGGTAATAGTAATAGAGTATAGCATATCAAATAATAATAATAATATTGAATATTATAGTTATCATAACCGCCATATTAATAACATATAGATAGTGATAGGCAGAATATAGGAAGCAATCATATATCACTTTTATGATTTTATGTTTATTTTTTAAAACAAAACATCTCCCCAACCATTATAGGGAAATATAAAGAAACCACCTGTCCTGGGTGCTTTGCTTCAGTCTGAGTCAATATAATTGGGAATGATTTTTTAAAACATGCATAACATCTCCATAAAAGCCCATATTTTTCAAAATTGTCAAAGGTATTGCTAAATAAAATGAAAATAAAAATGCATCTAGCAAAATGTATTTAATTAAAATTCTGCAGTATCATAGAATACTAGGCCTGCAAATTTCACTTAGTTAAGTTAAATAGAAAACAATTACAACAAAAGTCCAGGTTTCCAAATAACAATTCAGACTTGTGTTTTAATTTGAACATTCTTTTGCTGGCTTCTCACCACACTGAAGCCCAGCATCTAACCATAGATGGTCACTGCAATTAAAGTGGCATCAGAAAAAGAACTGTGACAGTAACAACAAATTTCATTCTGGGCATGAGCAAGATATCAATTTCTATGCACATAAATGATTATGTCTTGGAACAGCTAGTCACAGCCAGCAAAAGCAGCAAACACAATATAGTTTATTCTAACCAGTGACCAGAATCAGATTCAAGACCTAAAAGTTATTAAATTGTTTAGAAACGGTGATGCTCATAAGGCTACAGCTTTCAATATCCATGTAAGTATACACTTGGTGATAAACATCCAATACATTTACATTTCATTTCAAAGAGCAAATTTCATGCAAATAAGGAGATTCATGAAAAGAAAGTGGAAAGGGAGAGTTAAGAGTATCTCTTTAATTTTGGAGATTACTTGGGACTATAATAATAGTTAGCATGTATACTGTACATGACTTCAGAAAAAGTACACAAAATCTAAGGATGGATAATTAGCAGGATCATGATATTATCATTAAAGGCAAGAATGCTTTAAAAATGGAAGTCTTACCCAAGTCAGAACAATAAAAAAGAACAATAATCCTGACAAGGTATGTAAGTAATCAATACAATATGTAAGCCACCAAGAAAATATAGCAGGGAGCTAGCTGGACATTGATGGTGGTGTTAAAATGTGCTAAAGGACGACAGAGAAATCAGATGAATTATTTACTCCCGAGGACATAAGATATCCATAGCTGAGTTGTCTCTCAGAGAAATTCTAATAAGTAGATAAGATAGAATATTATGAGTCAAAGCAACAAATTAGGGGGGGAAAGCAATTATAGGGTGCTTCCGTCTAATAATTTGTAAATAATTTAATTATGAAATTGCTGAATTTTTATGTATATTTATTGAAAGGACAACATGTCTCAAGAATGTTACCCCCCAAATCAAAAGCAGTCTCTGACTCCACAATGTTATTCACACTTTTGTGTATAAATATCACAACGCGTGGTTTGATCATGAGAGGAATCCCCAAAGCATAAATATCATACATTCTGTTAAGCAATATGTGAAATATTCACAAATAAAGAAGTAGAACTGTAAAAGGATAAGATGAATGAAGATAATGTTATGAATGAAGATGATGTTATGACAACTCTTACTAAATCCTATTCCTATTCCTATTCCTACAATTGGTAATAACAGCCATAGTAATTGCAGGGTAAGTTTCAAGAAGATCTGATCTGTGGGAATGAGAGTTGTGTCTTTATATCTAAATGATTAAAAGAACAGTTACATCTACTTTAATACATGGAAGATTTAATAATATTGGACATCTGGTATGAAAAGACCACAATGTTTGAAATGCTTCTGCTACAGAAAGCTTGTTGATCAGTAGTTGAATCTCTAGTGAACAGATTGCCACAGCTTTGACTGCACTAATAACAGATGGGGTTAATTAACATAATGGCAATTTATTTTAATGCCATTTTTTTGTTTTGTTTTTTTAAATAACTATTGTAACCCAGTATATTGGTTCTAATAGGAATAGGAAGAAGAGGAAATTCTAGTATCAGATGATTAGTCTTATTAAATATCTCCAGGAAGGCATTTATTTGTTTATCAAGGGTGTCCTGTCCTTTTTTAAAGCTTATAGAAAAATGAACATATTTGGAAAAAAAAAGAAAAACCTGGCACATATCCTAGAGTATTTTGCTGTTGAACATCAAATTTCCCTCTTGTATGATCACAAGTAAAATAAATAAGATATGACCCCCTTGTGTGAAAATTACACCTCCCCTAACCAAACAAATAATGTCAAAATAGAGTAGGTAAAACTAAGAACAATGGTCTATTATGGTCCATATTACATGGGGAAAAATACACCAAGGTGAAGGGGAAAAAAAAATCTGGATGAGCTTGAGAATTCTAAGGTTTCTTTGTGATGATTTATGGGCTGTTTATAAAGCAAGATCCATTGCAACCCAAAGGAAATAAAAATATGGATATCAATAGATTAAGCTAAACAGATCATAACTGTATTGAAGGAAGAGAAATGAGTATCACAGAACGCTAGTTATTATTAAAATTGGTGTATAGGGAGTCTTTGTAACAATAAATAAAGATGTGAGAAAAGACAAGCTCGGATAGCCAACCTGATACATTTATAATCACCCTGTAGCTTTATCTAAACATTTATTTTCATTCAGGGGAATACTGGCCACAGTTCTATTTATTATACTCCACGCTGTGTCATAACGTGACCTCCAGTTTTCTAAAACTTTTCCTTTATTATTTTTTTTTAAAAAAGCCCTATGTTATTCTATCACATCTTCAAAGTATTATATTTCTCTTAGTTGTGTGCTTCATTGCATTGTGATTGTGGCAAGATGACAGATGGTGCTAGTAATACTGCTGCTTTGACTTCTTTATTTGAAAAAGTCTTGTGGGAGGAGTTCCTCATAATGTTTTCCTTTAGGACTGAGTTGAAAAGTAGGGACATGGGATTGTAGCACATGCTACACATGCTCCTTGGCAATCTTCGGCAGCAAGTACCTTTGCATAATCATTCCATCATCCTGCCCCTTTTAAAAAAAAGAAACAAGCAAAACAGCAATTTATTTACCATAAAACTGGAGGGGGAATATAAAGGAATACATAGCCTACCATTATCAAGAGACACTGCCCATGACTTTCTCAGGTATTTTCCCACTTTTTTTTTTTCATTCTTGGTGTATGCATTTATTTATTTATTTATTTATTTATATTAGGTTTATGTCCTGCCCATTTTGTCTAGTGCTATTAGTGCTACTGCTTAAGTCTTCTTTGAGAGAAAATATCACTTCATATCAATGTAAAAAGCGGTAAATGTTAAACAAATGGGAGATATAAATTTTAATAAATAAACAAAACAGTAGGATAGACAACACTGTTGTGAGATGTGTTCGTTCTTCTCTGGATCCTTCTTCTGCAGGTCAAGGATTGCTTTTGTGCAGTGACAACTGCAGAGAGAAAGCATCAAATTGTCAGTTAAAATCACTTAAGACAAAGCACTATTAACAACCATTTGCCAATTGACAACCTCTTTTATCATGATTTCTGTCCTAAAAGCATCTCCCTCTTTCTTTTTCCCTCATTCCTTTTTTTGTTTCTGTGTGTGTGTGTTTCATGAATTGTATACACCAATGGAAGATCAAATTAACACTTACCCTTTCCCAGTAGAACTCCTAATGTCTGAGATGCAGATGTGATCTCATTCTTTCTCACACAAAATAACAGAGGAAGGCTGATAAGATTCTAGCTGATGGAAGCATTTTAAATTAGTTAGTTCCAGTGGCATTTCCATCTTGTCAGCCATATTATTTCTGTCACTTTTCTCTAATAATTATGCTGTTTCACACATTATAGTCATCAACATGAGTACACACACATCTGCACAAATTCTCACTGAGGATACTTGCATTGCATTTAATGATAACTGACATACCTGCCTCTGCTCTTGGGAGATTTTCTGACATCTGAGTGCTTGGCAATCGTTAGAAATCCTCCCCACATTTTTAATACATAGGTAAAGTAGATTACTATTTCCAGTAATATCATGCTAGGAAGCTGCTGTGATAATGGGATCGCAGAGTCTTGTAGTTACCTCTTGATGAACCTATCTACAGTTTGTTCAGAGAGGAAGTGATCTGCAAAGTAATTCCTTACTTTATTTATTATTTATTTATTATTCGAATTTATATCCCGCCCTTCTCCTTGCGGACTCAGGGCGGCTGACAATCAATTAAAAACACCAATAACAATCACAGAATTAAAATTAATTAAAATGAAATATTTAAATTGTCTAATTAAAATATGATCAAAAACCCCTCTAAAAACCCCTCTTAAAAATTGCCCTAGGCCAGTCCCGCTTGTTGGAATAGCCATGTCTTGAGGGCACGGCGGAAGGAAGGAAGATCAGGGATCACCCTGATCTCTGGGGGTAGCTCATTCCAGAGTAAGAACTAGAGTAAGTCTGCTCCCTTTTATTGTTTAGTTGTAGGAACAGATTTCTGAGAGGCAAAATTTCTATCCATTAAAAAAATAATAAGTGTTCCATATATTTTCCCAATATTATGTAGGCCACGTTTACATGAAATCTTCAAAAGTGTATCCACAAATATGGAATATGTAACACCAAAATGCACTGTTTTTTTTACTGTTCAACTTGATCAGTAACCTTAAACCAATGGAACTACTGTTCAAACTATTGATCAGTAACCTTAAACCTTAAACACATCCTTGAGATATGAAGTGGTTAAAGAGAAAGTAAAGAAGACCCTATGGGCCAGTGGTGGTGAACCTATGGCACGCATGCCACAGGCGGCACGCAGAGCCATCCCTGTGGGCACACATGCCATTTCTGGGCCCCTTCCCCTCCCCCTCTCCATGCATGCGCGGTCCGGGAACAGCTGCAAGAGCTGAGCGGGGTGACAAAACATATAAAAGGAGCAGTTTTGGCAGGAGAGTGAGTGAAATCAGAGCTGACGGCCCTGGGATGGCCAGAAAGGAGCCCTCACCTGGTGCGGGTCCTGTCTACAGGGTGGCTCTGACGGGGCAGCAGCTGCTCTGAGCCCCTTGACTGGCCAACCACACAGAGAAGTAGGAGGTGGCAGCATGATCCCTGCATTGCCAAGCCTGGCCAGCCGCAGATCTGGAAGCAAAACTGTGCTGACCATCCTCGCGCTGGTGGGGGAAGTGGGGGAAGGTGAGTTGGGGCAGATGCCCTCCCCTCCCCGCCCAGAGGCGCATGTGGGACAATGTGCGGCAGCAGTGGCAAAGGGTGCCCGCATGCCAGATCCTGCCTTCCCCCATTGCTGCCGCTGCCAGAGTGAGGATGGTCGGCAGAGCTTCGCTTCCGGATCTGCTGCCTGACACTATCGGCCCCCACACACAGAAGCCAGCGAGCGCATGGGGGCCGACAGTGTCCATCAACAGCCACAGCATGCTGGCTGTCCTGCATAATGGCAGACTGGCCACAGAGCCCCATCGGCACGGGCAGAAATCACTCTGGAATAGCTGGAAAAAAGCCTTTGCCTGGCCTGGGCACATCCACTCGACGGATCTGACAGGGGTGGCTTCTGCTGCTGCTCTGACTGGTCAGCCTTGCAAGGAAGCAGAAGGGGCAGCTGGTGCCTCGTCGGGCTGCTAGTGAGCAGCTGAGGTGGCTCCAGACCCCCGGCTGCCCCTCCACCTCCTGCTTCCCTGCTGACTGGTCAGAGCAGCATCAGAAACCACCCCCATAAGATCTGTCGAGTGGATGCACCCAGGCCGGGCAAGGACTTCCTCCCCCCACATAAATCAGCGAGTTTACAACCATAATAAGTTGCTCCTCCTGAGCAAAGGCACATGAGCTGGGTTTGCACCTCGACCTAGATTTTTGGGTGGAGGGCGGGAAATAGCAAGCCCCCAGGTTCCAATGCAGCAAAAAGATTAATGGGCTGCTGCGACCTGCCTCTTGTTCCGGCCGCTGCAGATGATGGAGCTGCCTGCACCAGGCAGAAGAGTTGGGCCCTGAGGCGGGGGGGTGAATCTCACTCCCTGGGCTGCGAAACGTAGAGCAATTGGGGGGTGGGGTGCAGACAACACGCGGGCAAGAGAATTGAGAATGAGAAAGACGCGGGCGGAAACGGCTCCGGGACACTTGCCTCGGGGCTCCGGTCTTCTGCCTGGCTGCTAGGAAAAACATTCTTGGGAAAAAAGTTTTTTTTTATTATGGTTGTGACCACCGAGGCCACACCAACCCAGTCGGCCATGCCCACCCAGCACGCAGCAATAAGTAAATGGGTTTTGGGTTGCAGTTTGAGCACTCAGTCTCTAAAAGATTCGCCACCACTGCCCTATGCTTAAGTTCCATAGTGGGATGTTGAAGAAACAAGCTGAAGTTAAATCCAGTTAAGATTTCAACACTCTTAATAAATAGGAAATGAGATCAGAATTCATCCTGTTTGGGACAGGATTGTTACTCCTCCTGAAATCACTTACTTATTTATGAGCTATTAAAACTAGCATAGAAAGATTTTATCAACTCATTATTACATAGAGAGAAATTCAGTGGAAAGCATTTCAAAAGGTATCTTGGCAATTCTGTCAATTTGTTTCATTATTTTCCCTCATCTTACTAACTACATGTTTTGGCCTGCTATCTCATACTTCCCTTGAAGCAATGATTCTACACACTGCTTTGTTGCATGTTTTAAATGCACACATTTCTTCAAATTTATATATGTACATTTGAGCTATGAAATACAGCACATAATTTTGAGAAGTTTAGGTTCTCTAAATAATTTTAGTATATGTTAAAAAAGGATATTCATCAAAATTCAGAAACTTCAGAAAAATAAGTTTTTTAAAAATATTTTCTTTAAAAAATTAGATGTATTCTGTCAATAAGGCAGAAACACCTCAAGGAAAACTTTTGAGCAATTGGAGTAATAATAATAATAATAATAATAATAATAATAATAATAATAATAATAATAATAATAATAATAATAATAATAACAACNAGCCACACTGTGAGTATGTCTGGAATCCGGCTTAATTTGAGGAGGAAAGGACAGATGCTCTGAGGGAACACCTGGAATCCTCGTGTCCCAATGACACGATCACAGTCACGAAATTGAGTGACTTTGGTCCTCAACGTGTCAGGCAAGCAGACTAGGAGACACAAGGCCTGAGAAGGGATTTTCTAGAGCTGTTCAAAATTCCTAACACGGGAGGGATACTGTGTTGATGATGGAAGGTGGGTCCCCGTTAGAAGGAGCCTTCAAAATGGCGGCCGAACCTTGAAATGGCGTATTTTTCCCCTAATACTGCCAAATTCCTTCCCCCCCCCACAGCAGTTAACTCGGTTAATGCTTAGGGAAAGGTCCTTTGTCCTCTTTAAACTCGATAGCTCGTAATTTCCCTCGTCGTGCGGTCCAAAATGGCGGCCGCGCGCGATGGCAAGTAGCTCCCAAAGAGCTGCTAGGCCTATGGAAGGCAGCCCGAGAACGAGGATCACGCAGGCGTTTAAACTGCAACTGGGGACGAACGGCCGTTCGACAGGCTTGATTTAAAGCCAGCTGGCCTCCCTTGCAGCTCGCGCCTTTCCCGAGACCGTTCGTCGGCGATCGGGGCCTAGCGAGCTGCAAAAACGTCCTCGGCTATCCCCCTCGTCGCGCGGCTCAAAATGGCGGCCGCGCAATGGCTACGAGGGAAGGAACGTTCCCCGAGCCTCCCCAAGCCTCCGATCTGTCGCCCGAACGCAAAAAAAAGCAAAAAAACGGCTCCGACGGTTAAGGCGCGCGCCTCCCCAGCCGGGTCTGAAGATCGGGGCCGAGGTTGTCAGGCCGATGCAATGAGGCTGAGGCCTAAGTTCGAACGAGCCTCGCTTGCTGTGAGGCAAGTCCGTACGCTCCGTTCGTCACCGGGCCGCAGCCGCGAGCTCCGGTGAGAAAGGATCAATCGGTGTCGGGAGAAGGGAACTGAGAGGGATCCCCTTCTCTTCAATTAATGCAGGGAGGAGGGGAAAGGAAGAAGGAGCCCCTTCTTTCTATAATCACGATCCTCCCCCCACTGGTAGAGCTAAAGGGATCTGTCTCCTAACAGATCAAATTACTGAAATCAGACTAAATAGGCAAAGAAGGTGGAGGATTCACCAATGATCAAGACTATACCTGCCTAAGAGCCAGAGTTTTACGTCCGTCCATGGGCAAGATTAAGTCAAGACTGGGATCTATGGTCCAGGACGGGCGTGGCAACTTTGGCTGACTTAATCTGATTGGGCAGGAATACAGTCTATTACCCATGGGTGGATCCTCCATCTCCAGTGCTGGAGAATAGAATAATTTGCATCCTTAAAATACAAGCTGTTGTTTCTGTAATATGGCAGGATTCATCCAGGCTTGCCTACTTCACTACATGTACTTTTCATTCCACATTTGTTCCAAACTTAAGGAAAAAAAAGTTATAGCCAGCTGTAGATTTCAATAGAAGGCACAAAGGTTTGAATTTCTGAACTGAAATATGGATGTATTTGCAAAACTGACTCCACCCATTATTTTAACAAGTTCTGGGTGACTTTTGACCCCTTTCATTTTATCTCCATAACAAGTTTATGAGGTAAGATGGGCTGAGAATGAGTGGAATAAAGTCATCCAGCTGAGGATGGACTTGTTCCTGCACCTTCCTAGTCCTAATCTAACACTTTAAGAATATAATAATAATAATAATAATAATAATAATAATAATAATAACAACAACAACAACAACAACAACAACAACAACAACAACCCCCAGTGAGGCACTACCTTGACGTGGTTGTGGGGCTTGTGTACTCTGAGGAAGATGAGAGCTATGCCAGAGGTTCAACCATACTGGACAGGTCTCATCAGAGGAGTCAGACAAAGAGTGTCTCTCCCATAAAAAATATGGTGAGACGTAAATTTCAGAATGCCATACTGGCTCAAATGTCGCCTGGGTTAACAAGGTCCGCGCTAGATATTGGAGTTCCTGGATATCTGGTGAAAAATGGGTTACAGGACTCAGGACTGTTGGCTGAGCAACCAGGGCCAGCAGCTGCAGAACTACTGGAAGAAAAGATGTTTACCCGTCGCAGATACACAGTGATTGAAAACAAAGAAATAATGATCTGTTACTACAGATCAAGTCCAACAA
>NW_015386864.1:44116-62546 GCF_001527695.2 Protobothrops mucrosquamatus | reverse complement strand
CATTGACAAATTCGCTATTAGTCAATTGCAAAAGGCAGCCTTACTAGGAACTGCTTCCATCCTGCGACGATATCTGTAATACCATCAAACATCCACATCTGCCTATCCCAGGTCCTGGGAAAGGACTCGATAGGTAGACAAAATGCCAAATCCAGTCTGAACATCTGGCTGACTGTGCGATGATCCATAATAATAATAAAGTTGGAAGGGACCTTGGAGGTCATCAAGTCCAACCCCCTGCTCAGGCAGGTAACCCTATACCATTTCGGACAAATGGCTGTCCAGTTTCTTCTTAAAAACTTCCAGTGTTGGAAGTACATTTTGGTATAATGTTAACTGATTTGTAAGGACTTAAAAGTTCCAGAAAACTTTAAAGTCTGGATCTACGCTCCAAACAGCTGATAAGCACGACTTTTGAATATGTTCTTGAGACTGACTGCTTTATGCCTTTAAGAGCTTCTTAAGCACTCTATGTGCACATGCCTCACTGTAACCATTTTTAACCCAAACAGCTGATAGGCGCACTGGATCTACGCACCAAACAGCTGATAAGCGCGACTTTTGAATATGTTCTTGAGAGTAACTGCTTTATGCCTTTAAGAGCTTCTTAAGCCCGCGATGTGCACATGCCTCACTGTAACCATTTTAAACTGTTATGTAAATTTATGCACATACTCCTCTTCTCATTTAGCCCTTTGCTCTGATGATGTTAACAGGTTGTTAACGAAAGCTCAGCAATTAATTAAAAAAGTCTTTTGCCTTACATCCCAGAGCTCTTTATTTTTATCTGATTGACTTTAAATGTCCATACTTGGGATTCCAATATTCAAAATTATCAAAGACATATATATATAAAAGGCTCTGTAAAGGGGCTATATAGAGAAGCTTTATAAAATATTTGGAATTAGCAGCATTTTTGTCTGTAAGGGAGGGCCATGTCTTTTAGTGGAAATATTATCTTTAGAAATAAGTTGTCTTGCAGAGGTGATAACAAATGTCACACTTATATATAGTAAAGAATCATTTATTTGATTTGTACCAAACTTGACACAAACATAAAATTGGTTTATTTTATTTTAAGATAGCACTTTTCTCCTGAATAGTAGTTTCAGGAAAATAGTAATTTCAGAAGTTAAAGCCAAAGTGATCAACCAGAAAGAAAGTTTTAAAAAGTTTGTGAAGTCTAAAGCGTATTAAAGGCACAGGTAATTTTCACAATAGAGTAGTATGAAATTGTTTAATATAGGTGTTACACTCAGCTGTTACTTTGAAAATGTTTACAATGTTGAAAGATTCTCACATTTCTGCTGTTTCTACGGTGTCATTGTGGAGCATTGTGATATTTTTTAAAAAAGGATCACTTATCTCTTTTCTCCTTTATATAGGCAAATTTGAAACCATTAAAAAAAAAGATGTATAGAGCTGAAACACAAATGTCTGACAATTAACAAAGCATTTTGGTTTTGCTATTTGCCTATGATAGAATTCTTCTAAATAAATAAATCACCAAGAAAATTTAAAGTACTGCTAATGAGTGATAACTGTCCGAAGTGTTCCTTTTAATCAAGCCTCATAACTCCTTAGACATCAAGCAAGATAATGTAGATAAACATTAAAGAAAGACACAAAGCTGACAAAAATAACTTAAAGTCCTCATACTTGGTCTTATTCATTGGACAGGGGAACCAAGAGTCCTGAGAGACTATTTCCGTACTTTTTAAGAAGTATATTGTGTCAAGAACAAAATCTAACTGGTGTCTACGCAGAAGTGAATGACTGAATGCGGAGAATGTGGATTGTCATATCCTGCCTGATAGAAAATGCAGTTCCTCTTGACAATTAGTTTGAAATTGTAGAACTATATATTCTGGACTAACAAATCAGCCAGAAGACCAACTCCTATAAGCTTTTTTGCTGGTCAAGGAAAAGAAAAGAAAAAGAAAAGTCCGCCCAGCCTGAATTGTATCTAAATGCTGGATATATGCTCACAATGGCTTTTTTGTTGGATTCAGAGAACTAATCTCACCATTTTGCCTTTTTTTTTTCAGTACTCATTCCTTGAATGCCTTAGTTTTATGACAAGATCTGTCTATTTTTTAACTGCCCATGAGCTATTATGGGATAAAATAATTGTCTTAAAAATTGCAGATTTTTAGATATGTATGTGTGTTGCTCTAAGCATCTTTATGACATACACAGTATCATTCCCTTATGATAAATTCATGATACTGAAAGAAAAAAGATGCAGTATGTATTATTTGTCCATTTATGAGTTTTCAATCATTTTATAGGGAAATCTTAAGGGTATTGCACCAGGTCTTCTTGGTGTCTTCTTTCCCCTTCCCTCCCAGTTACATCACTTTGGTTTTTATTTTTATAAATAAATTGTTAAAGTATTAAATTGTCAGCAACAGCTGCTGATTAAATGAATTATAAGAACTATTTTATATCAGTTTGACAGAGGTAGAATCAGATCCTGTTATTTGTCTTTGCATCCTATTCTTTCTATACATTTTTGAGAAATAATTGGTTTCAGGTCATATATTACATTACAAAAATCTCATGCATCACAGAAAACAAATGTAAAACAAAGTGTATTAAAATAAAATAAAGATAACTTTGTGATTTTAAAACTTCTACCTTAAAAGAAAGAAACTGTTGACAAAACAATTACTCTATCTGAGAAAATGAATAACATAATTTGGTAGATTATGGATACCTCATTTATAATAATGCAGTGGGAATCACAGTTGGTTTTTACACTTTTTTTAAAAAAATGATGTCCATCAATTGCATCATTTTTTATTTTTTGATTAATATTACATCAGAATTTCTAGTCCTAATACCAAAGGTATGCCTTGTGGATGTCTAGAATATGAAAAAACCGAAAAGGCAAGTGACAATATTGATTTCTATCCTTTTTTGTTGAAGTCCAATAAATATATCCCAACTGTACTTCTGCTGTTGCAACAAAACTAAATATTACAATTTTTTTCTATCATCCATTAATTATGGTACATCTGAGACTACTATACATCTTAAAGAGCAATGGTGCAGTTGGAGGCTATAATTTAATGTGTCAATCAGCCTGAATTATAGGTTGGAGGTTTAAGTATTCCCATGATTGTGCTTGCTCAGTTAAAAGGCAGAAAATATCTTTTAAATGTTATTGAACGTTTGTGATTTTCTTAAGTCTGAGTTGGAAGATCAAGGAGATTTAGAACAGTTAAGAGAAGAAAACCACTTATGTGATTCTGTCCACATTCAAAGAAAAAAGAAAAAAGGGGAGAGGAGCAGTGGGTAGAGGCCATGTGTTGAGAGAGGGGATATTTCAAAGTACATGTTGATATACAGCAGAATTAGATCACTCATTACATTTATTTGACCAGTGAAATTTAATCAAGCTTGTACAAAAGACATGGCATAATAGAAGCGAATATGTGTAGATCAGAGTTGAACTGCAGAGTCCTTGGTACTCTCTGAGCTTGGCTGTTTGCTTGCAGATGTTTGATTATCAAATTATATAACATCATCAGTAGTAGTGAGTGTGGGGTTTGCTCCCTGTTTATATACAGTAGTCCACATAGTACTAGACTATTGCAATCAACGGCAACACTATAGTGCACAAACCAGCTGTGCCTCCAAAACTGTTAAAATGTCCATCCAAAATATTTTAAGTAATCCAAAAGACCCAGTTTTTTTATTTTTATGACCAGCTGTGCCTCCAAAACTGTTAAAATGTCCCTCCAAAACATTTTAAGTAATCCAAAAGACCCAGTTTTTTATTTTTATGACCCTTTAATCCCTTTATTCAGAGTGGAGTGGGGCAACTGAATGGAGCTGAGCATTCACTGGCTGTATGTCCTTCCTGACATCTACACAGCATTCACAGCAATTATTTTCTCTTTGCACCCTGATAGAAAAACATCTGCTGCTGCCTAGGATTGAACTCTCAACCTTCCAAGTGGGAGGCAAGCATCTTCACCTTTAGTCAGTGGTGGGATTCAAATATGGGAACAACCGGTTCTCTATGTGGATGCCACTTCCAGAAGTCCATTCTGGGTCTGGGCAAAAAAAAAAATTAGCTACCGGTTCTGCCGAACAGGCTGAATCCCACCACTGCCTTTAGTCCACTGTGCCGCTTACCCCAAAATACCCAGTATCGCAGAAGAAAAAACAACAGGAGTTATTTACAATATCCAGTTAGGGACTGTAACTACCACTGTCAAACAGACAGACAGAAACTAGCAGAGTGTATCCATGAAAACTAACTAGCAGTCAGAAGACACAATGAATCTCACAATACATAGACAGACTCAACCACAATTTCATCAGGAAAACTGCGAGCAACCTAGACCAAGCCAAATCCAAAATGCTACAGAATTCCTGGAAGTTTGATATTCAGACGAATCAGTCATCAACTAACACATAGAAATAAACCATATTTACACCATTCAAAAGAGACAAGAAATGCTAAGAAGGAAACAAACAGACCAGAACATATCCTCTCCAGTAGCCAACAACAACAACCCAATAAGCAGGAATAAACACCAGAAAAACAATCAATAATAATATCCTAATCAAGGACTTACCATGGGAAAAAACCACACCCTCACTCAAAGTGTATATAAGAACAAATTGAGAGCAAATCCAACACTTAGTCAATTGATGCTATTAGCTAATATAGTAGTCCTTGACTTACAACCATTCATTTAGAGACCATTTGAAATTACAAGAGCACTGAAAAAAAATGACTCATGACCATTTTTCACACTTGCGACTGTTGCAGCCTCCCTGTGATGACATGATCAAAATTCAAATGCTTGGCAACTGGCTCATATTTATGATGGTTGCAGTGTTCTGGGGTCCTGTGATCAACTTTTATGACCTTCTGACAAGAAAAGTCAATGAGGAAGCCAGATTCACTTAACCACTTTATTACTAACTTAACAACTGCAGTAATTTACTTAGCATCAAGAAAGAAAGGTGGTAAAATGGAGCAAAATTCACTTAACAACTGTTTCACTTAGTAAGAGAAATGTTGGGCTGAATTGTCGTTGTAAGTCAAGGACTACCTGTAGAGTAATGAACTCTCTGCAAGCAAACAAGCTCAGAGAACACCAAAGACTCTATGTAAATGGCACTATCAAAGAGAGATTATGCTAATGAATCTCTTTTATGTTCACAACATTCTTATATGAATTCAGAGCATGAATTCTGGAGCTGGAGAATAGAGTGTAATTCTTGGAAATTTAGATAAAATGCTCTTATATGAGTTGAGAAAATATCTAAGCAGGGACTTTATTTGCTTCTCCAATTATTGAGGTAATAATGTTCCTAACTGAAAACTACAGGGATAGTACTGTTCTGCACATGGCAAATTATTTTCTTAAGAAACAGGCTGATGGAATATTGTTGAAAATGCTTATACAAAGGGATAGAGCAGAAATTTTCCCCTAACAGACCATTCCAGCCATCCACACTTTCAGAATAGTGTGTGTGTGTGTGTGTGTGTAGGGGGCGTATTTTGCCTATTGGTTTGTTCTTTCTTGGTGACCTTTCATCATTATCCACATGTCCCTCATATATTTAATTTCTTTCCTCAATCTGCTTTTTTTTTGTAGATTGAACTTTAAATCTTAAAAGCCTCTAGAAGGAAGTGTGGCAATGACATGAAAATGCTCTTGGTTGTACTTTTCTCATTTGTCCCCATTACCCCAATCTTCTGTACATAAATGCCTTTGCCACTAAGTTTCAAATTTATTTTTAAAGATTTGTTTAATCCTGGTGGGGGCAATTTCCTAAATGCTTTCTTTGAGGAAAAGATATTTTTATATGAAGCCATATACATACACAATTCTTTGAATCTACTATAATTGGCTACCATTTTCTGTCAAGGTCTTGTGGCATATTGTGGACATTACAGCTCATTTGCTTTCCATTAGTCACAAGATTACCTAAGGCACTTACATGGCCAGTAGAGCACTTAAGGATGGTGACAGCAAATGGCTAAAGGATTTGCTGAAAGCAACTCATTTGATGTGTGAAACATTTTATTTCTATGTATGTATTTACAAGGAAATTGACTTATTACTACTTGCTACCATTCAGTTTTGTCCCATGATATTTGCTCTGAGTGAAGTTCAGGCAAACAAATTATTTTCCAAAATTATGCTACATTAGTAGAATTATTTTTCTCTCTCCCAAATTAAACTAAATTAAGCATGTGGATGGGATGGGATGGGATGGGACGGGACGGGACGGGACGAGACGAGACGAGACGAGACGGGACGGAACGGAACGGAACGGAACGGAACAGAACAGAACAGAACAGAACAGAACAGAACAGAATAGAATAGAATAGAATAGAATAGAATAGAATAGAATAGAATAGAATAGTTTATTGACCAAGTGTGATTAGACGTACAAGGAATTTGTCTCTGGTGCATAAACTCTCAGTGCACATACAAACAACAAATTAATCAAAAGATACCAATAGGAGAAGGTAGCAGAAAAGATGCAATACAGCTATACTAATGGCTGCAATACAGCCATACTAATGGGTAAATATCCTTAGACGTAAAACACTACTGTGGTCATTAGGTGTTCAGCAGAGTGATGTGAATTGGATCACAAAACATATCATGAAATGTTTCATTATTGACCCTTACTTATAATAACAACATGCAATTTCTATGTTAGATTAAGATTACCAATATATTTTTTCCTCAAGCATTTTTCTCATTCATAGGGTTGGAATCTCTTAAAAGTTATTATCAATTATTTATAAAACATTGTCAATCAAGGGATAAAAGGCTAGTAGGTAATTCTTCATTTCAGTATACATCAGACAATTAATGCCTGTTTATGATTGTTACTAGAAAGCATACATTATATTTAATCACATAGAGACACTTGGTCAGAGTCATTTTAGGTCAACATCCAACTATGGACCTTACTGTGTCAATGGCCTCCCTGCTCCAGGTAGGGTGGCACACCAATTGGCACCCCAACTAAAGCTGGGCTAGCCAGAGCCCTTCACCTGCCTTTCAAGGAGTAAGTGTGAGTCTAATCAATAACATCTTCTTGCAAGCTATCACCAGAGACAATAGAGATCACTTGTGTATGAACTGCAACAGCAGCTATCATGTGTGGATTCAGTTTCAGGGGCAACCGCATTTGTCCATTGTCCATGAAGTGATATTTTTCCATTTATTTGTAATGTCTGAAATCAAGGTGAATAGGAGAAGTGAGCATAATGAAATCCAGAGTAAAACAAAGAACAATTAAGCAACCCTACCATACAAGCTGAATTATGTCTCCCCAAAAACTTATTTCTTCTCTGAGACAAAACATGCCTCTTTGCCCCAGTATCTTCTTGCTCACTTCTGGCTTTTGCTCCCCATTTTAATCATTAGCTTGCATACCTTGCTCTGTCTTGGTTTCTAGTGGCTAAACTTGACACATGGATGGCTTCATACATGATATTGAGCTCTCCAAGACTTGTAAGTTGGACAGAACATAAGTATCCAGTAGGACAAAGACAAGGACTTTGCTTTGATCCCAAAGAATTTTCTAGATTATATAACAGGACATGAAATAAATAAAGAAAATGTAAGGAAGAAAATGCAGCAGAAAAACTTGTTATTATATAAAAGATGAGTGATTTATTAAGAAGGGCCTGTTATCAAAAGAAGACAGCCAGCTACTGATGTGATACATATTCTGCACAGTTGAAGTGTGAAAAAAATGGGTAAAGCCAATTATAGCAAATGTCAGGTAGACAGAAGAGAAATATCTTTTGATCAAAGTATAGTTGCTACAGAATTTTTTAGTGCCCAAGTCCTTCACTCATCAGCACCAATACTGGTTTAACAAGTCAAGTTGCAATATTGAGCTCAGATGAAAGGGTGCTTTCCAGTTCCAAGTGCAACAAGTGACAATTATCTAGTCCTTTCATCATGAAGCTAAAGGGATTTCTGATAGTCATCTATTCACTATCATGATCAAAATGTCAACAAAATCCATCTGGTGATTAAAATTATTTTATGCCACCACTGAGATAAATACAAAAAAGAAAAAAAAGTTAGCCTTCCCTATGTAAAAGACTTGGTCATGTTAAATTCTTAACAACAAAGGAAGTTTAAAAGAAAACCAGGATTACCTTTCAGTTCCAAAATTATATTAGTTTTAATAGTTGATTATATGACAATATGCCCATATTTCCAATTCTAGATTTTTTTCCAAATAAATAAACATTTAGACCTATAACCATATGACAATATGTTAATGTAAGCTTGTTAGTTTCGTAGTCACCAATTTCTTTCTCTTATCCTTTTTTAAATCCTTGCCCAATCAATCAATCAATCAATCAATCAATCAATCAATCAATTAAAAAGTATCCACATATAAATAATCACAAAATGCAAGACTTTCACTTTAGTATTACATTGGGGTTTATCTAATAGGGCTACCTCAAAAATGAATTTGGTACGTTGCATGAAGGTATACCTTTTACACAAACCTAAAAACAAAATTAAAAGCAAAGCAAAAAAGATACTACCGCTTTAAGAGTCACATTGTCTTTAAATAGTCTTTTTAAGCATCTTTTTATCATACTTGTGCTCAAACTTGTCCAAAATATGAAGCGGGTCTACCAAAACATTTTTGAAGTGTCCAATTCAGTGGCCTGAAGCAATTAAAATTATTATTTATGAGATAAACCACCAAAACTAGGTTTTCCTGGTAAACTGACAGGTTTAGTTCCAGCAAGATACAGAGAACAAATAAGGTCACCACTGTTAGTCCAGGTGAGAAGCCATCTCCATCCAGCTTTGCTTCTCAGGATTCATAGTTTCCCACCTCTGAGTTACAGCCTCAGTGGTAATAGGTGGAATTAATCTGCAGAACACATTCTACTTATTCATACCCCCTACCCTGACATACTCTTTATTACATGATTTCTTTAACACTGAACCTCTTCATGACTGTCATGTCACTCAGTTAAAGAACAAAACTGAAGTTATGCTACATATCAAACATGCATTGTCAGTATTGAAGGAGAAGGGAGGGAAGGGAAAACATTGAGAGAAAAATATGAACCAAATGCCTTTGCATTCTTTTCTATCATTTTTAATTAATTAACTGTATTGTTGGGTGTAATAGAAGCAGTGCAAGTTGCAGTAAAATATTTTTCAACTTTACACAGTGTTTGTTTGTTTCAAATAGTAAAATTAGGGGTCAGGGGAGCAACAAGAGAAATGGAGCAGAGAAAGAAACAAGATCACATACTATTTGTTTATATACTTATAGACTTGGTTCTTGTTAGCAGTTCACAAATCTAAGCATCTTGGAGCAATATATACTATTTGCTTGTCTTCTACTTCCTACTGTTTAAGATCAATATAGAAGCAGACACTGTATTACTCCCAGATATCAATGAGGCTGCAGGTATCCTGCTCTGGAGGAAATGCTGATAGTCAAGCCATGAGATGTATATTTAATTAAAATGGAATGTAGGAGTAGGCTATGTATAGCCATGTACAAGTGATTTCACATCCAGCAAAAGTTGCTGATATGAAGAAACAAACACCCTTTCAAATACAAAATCAAAAGTTTCTTGGAAGTGTTTCTATTCCTTGTTGAAACATATAGGATATTTCATAAAAAGAAAATGAGAAACTTTTTAATATCAATAAAGCTCTGCATAACTCCATGTACAGTAAAACCATTCTCTGCTACCTACAGAATTGTGGGAATTAAAATCCACACAGCCTAAAGTTGCTGAGATTGAGAAACACTGGATATATATTTTAACAAATTATGCATATCTTCCTTCAGAATGAAAAGTAATTCAGCTGGATTTTTACACAAAGATGTTTCAACCATTGTACGTGTGTACAATATACACATGGTAAAACTTAAGCCTCACTGAATGCTTGGCTTGAGTATCAATTATTTTTATCCTTTCCCTCCCCCTCCATTCCTCTTTAGTAAACATATTCACATATCATGAAAAAAACCCATATTGCTTTATAACAAGTTGTATTTTGTTTATCTCATGACCAATGTAACTTTCTAAAAATCCCCAATCCATTCACTCTAGAGATCATTAAGAAAATGACGAGAGATGTGACACCTGTAATCTGTTGCCAAAACTATCTTCTTATTTCTATGATGTAGCAGTAGATAATATCCTAATTGTTAATGGAGACTTATCTTGTAGCCTCTACAGAATCAAAATGCTAAATATAATCACTCCATGTTCTTATAACTTTTATCGACAAATTGACTTTACTCTCAGCCTCCACAACCTTTAATAATATGCAATCACGCAGTAAATGCAAATAAGTACAATTCCATTTGAACTTTGTCTCTTGTTTTGATAAATTTTAGACCCCAATATTAATAAATTTATTCCACTTTTACATTCATAAAATGATATTATAACGATCCCAGACTTCACTCATCTCTACAAAACTAAATCAGCAAACATTTTGATGGCACATAAGCTTTTGGAAAAGAAACTATGTGCAAGAGGAACTAATGAAAAATTGTACGGGGCAGATTTGACTAACAATAGTCCTTATTTGTTCCATAACACTTTACAGAAAAAAAATCAGCAAAATAGGAGAGAATATAATTTAGGTCAAATGTAAGTATTCTTAATTAAGCTCTTCTTAGCATCGTGAGCTTCAATAAGAGTGATTACTCCCCAGGTAGGGTTTTTTTTTTTCAAGTCCTTGCAGCTTTAAAAGAAATCTATTATAGATAAAAAAAAAAGTTTAAACAGCATATATTATTGCTTGCTTTTGTTTATACATAATGAATACAAGTATTCAGAGTAGACCACATCTTAAGTATGTACTAATCCTTGCTTAATTACAATTCAGCATCTCAACACTAAGGGGGGTGGGGGAGGAGTGAAGAATCTCGTGTAATGTGACTTTTGTTCTGCTGGCTTGTCTAATCCAATTCAATTACTTCAGTTTTCTTTCCCAGAGGTCTTATACTTGGAAAGCAAGCTGTAAGACACAAAAAAGAAGAAGGGAAAGTGAAGGGGAAAAAAGGAAGAATAGGAGAAAGAGTTGCAAGGGAGATGATTATGCTTTTAAAAAGTCCCTTCTCAGGAATAATAATAATTTTAAAAAAAACAGCTTGTAATTCACAAAGCCTAGAACAAATCTAGGTTGTGATAAAGGACAATAGGTCTGACAGTAGAAAGTTTTGGATGAAAATGGTTCATCCAATCTGAACGGATGAAAATTGCTGAAATCTCTAAAGCTACAGTACAGGTACTCAACTTACCTGTACTCAACTTACAAGCATTTAATATTTAATGAAGAGAAGGACGAGGGGGAACATGATAACAGTGTTCCAATATCTCAGGGGCTGCCACAAAGAAGAGGGAGTCAAGCTATTTTCCAAAGCGCCTGAAGGCAGGACAAGAAGCAATGGATGGAAACTAACCAAAGAGAGAAGCAACCTAGAACTAAGGAGAAACTTCTTGACAATTAGAACAATTAACCAGTGGAACAACCTGCCTCCAGAAGCGGTGAATGCTCCAACACTGGAAGTTTTTAAGAAGAAACTGGACAGCCATTTGTTCGAAATGATGGTATAGGGTTACCTGCCTGAGCAGGGGGTTGGACTTGATGACCTCCAAGGTCCCTTCCAACTTTATTATTATTATTATTATTATTATTATTATTATTATTATTATTATTATTATTATTATTATTATTATTATTATTATTATTATTATTATTATTATTATTATTATTATTATTATTATTATTATTATTATTCCTTTAGTGACCATTCAAATTTACAATGGCACTGAAAAAAGTGACTTATGATCGTTTTTCACACTTACTACTGTCGCAGCACTCCCAGGGTCTCATGATAAAAATTCAGACACTTGGCAACCGGTTCATATTTATGACGGTTGCAGCGTTCTTGGGGGACGTGATCACCTTTTGCAACCTCCTGACAAGCAAAGTCAATGGGGAAACCAGATTTACTTCACAACCATGTTACTAACTTAATACCTGCAGTGATTCACTTACCAACTGCGGCAGCAAAAGTCATAAAATGGGGCAAAATTCACTTCACAAATGTTTCACTTAGCAACTTAAATTTGGGGCTCCATTGTGGTCATATACAGTATCGAGGACTACCTGTACTCCTACAAATGGCAATTGCTATAGATATCCCAAAGGTGCTTTTTCAAAAGGCAACTGGAATTTGTTTTCTTTGTTTTCAAGGAAAAACGAAGTCCAGTTGTCTTTTGAAAAAGTACCTTTGGGATTACCATGACCTGAGATGACTGAGAATCTCCATAGACATTGCTACAAATAGTTATTGGATGTCATTTCTCACAGTGTTTTAAAATAATTTAGGGGAAAATGTTTTGGTATCTATTTTTGGCTAGGATAAACTAACATGGCGTTCCTCTTACAGTATTATCTGTAAAGAGTTTTTCAGTTAACAAAGTAAAAGAACTGAAGAGAGAGTACCATCATTCTTTTTCTTCTCAGAATAAGTGTACATAAACAATCCTAAATGTCCTGCTAAAAATAAAAGTTCATAAAGATTCATAAATGTTCCTCTCAAAATAAATGTATCATAAGTATTATATTAAAGCAGAAGATTGGACTACTTTGAAAAATGAACTGAAATGTCATCTCAGAAAGAATTTGAAGTACAGTTATTAGGAACTACGCATATGGAAAGATTATAACACTGTACATTAGCACGCATGAAATTGTGGTATTGAAAAAGTGAGTGCTTTTAATTAAAGACAATAATTTCCACTGATGTTCATATTATAATTATTTAAAAAAATAATTAAGGTTCTGTACTGTTTTCTAGTTCTGACCTTGTATTACATTCTTTGAAAACAATTTCATTATATGATAGAGGGATTGACTGATTTATAAATATATAATTTCTATAGTTTGGTACAGTGGTTAAGGCATCAGGCTGGAAATTGGGAGACTGTGAGTTCTACTCCCACATTAGGCATAAGCCAGCTGGCTGACCATGGGCCAGTCACTGTCTGTAAGACTTAAGAAGGAGGCATGGCAAACCACTTTTGAAAAATCTTGCTAAGTAAACTGCAAGGACTTCAAGCAGTCTTCATGCATCAGACATGACTGATTGGAAGAAAAAAAATGTACATTAATGCCATGCAATTTTTTTGTTAAGAGATTATGATAGACAAAAGGTAACTCACATGAGACATGGCATTTATCTTTAAATACATATTATATTTAAAACAGTACCTCTGAGATAGATAACATGGTATCTCTGGCTACTAATGTTTCTATAGACAGTTCCTTCAATGACTGACAGATTCCTTGATTATATCCTCTCTAGTAAACCTTATATAACAGCTCTTAAAATTCCAAATATGCTCATTTGTTCCTAAAGATTTTATACATCTGTTTCTATTGGCATGATATAGCAAATGACTTGTCCATGTTTAATTTAACAAGTTATTTTGCATTTTAAAGTGGCAAATGAATAAGCATCCATTTAAACTACAATAAATAAAAATATTTGGGATAAAGTTCTGATTATATCCCTCTAAACTCTGACAGTAAGAATGATGGAATAAGTAACAGTATTCCAATATTCCGTGGTGGCACAGTGGTTAGAATGCAGTATTGCAGGCTAACTCTGCCAACTGCCAGCAGTTTGATCCTGACTGGCTCAAGGTTGACTCAGCCTTCCAGCCTTCCAAGGTTGGTAAAATGAGGAGCCAGCTTGTTGGGGGTAATAAATAGATAACTTTTATTGTCATTTTTTTTACTGTGGGTACACTAGCACACATTAAAAATGAAATTCTGTCGCCTCTCAAAAATGTACACATACATAACACACATATAAACATGCTATATACATACATCTGTATATACCTACATCCTTACATATAAATACATATAAATATTAATCACTGTCCATCTAGAATACATAACAGAAAGAGGAAGCTTGAGAGTTCACAAGGTTGATACTGTATGGAACACCTCCTTCCTGTTCTGACTCTGTAAACTGCTTAGAGAGGGTTGTAAAGCACTGTGAAGCAGTATATAAGTCTAAGTGCTATTGCTATTGCTATTCCAGATCCATCCAAATCCATATTGCATATGTATATTGCCATTCAGTAAAAACAAAAGATTTCTATAAAACAATATGTGATAGGTTAAATTACAGATGATTGTATAATTAGCAGCTCAAAATCTACAATATATGCCCATATACGCCCCAAAGTATTCAGAAAGCAAAATCTGTGTTGTCCAGTGTATCAGGGCCAATGTCACTGTCACATAACCCCACAAGGTATTTGTCCCTATTTTGCAGCAAAGAATATTGGTTTTGGTTTTGATTTCATTTTGCTACCATCACAATCACTATCAAGAGTTACATTTTAGATTATTTACTAAGTTTTGTCTTGTTTATCCTACATATTATACCATGGCTGTGTCACTGGTAATGCTATTCCTCTAGCAAGTGTGTTAAATTCGTGGGACAGCTCTTCAGTTCAAAGATCAGCTTGGTTGTTAACAAGGAAGACAAGCTATGACAGCAAAAACTCTTGGGAGTACTTAGATGATGCTTCACAATACCCACATTTTTTTAAAGCAATCATGCCAAGGTGTTAAAATTCATATTTGCACTAAAAACATCTAAAATATAAAGAAAGATAGCCACTTGTCTCCAA
This sequence comes from Protobothrops mucrosquamatus, assembly GCF_001527695.2. NCBI lineage: Eukaryota > Metazoa > Chordata > Lepidosauria > Squamata > Viperidae > Protobothrops > Protobothrops mucrosquamatus. The sequence continues at coordinate 47,821 of NW_015386864.1, read as the reverse complement.
TTCTATAGGATTCCCTGCTAGAGTGTGGGTTGGACTGGAAGACCTCCAATGTCCCTTCCAGCTCTGTTCTGATTGATTGATAGTGTGACATTATGGTAAGTATCTGAATATAGTGGGCAGATTGAAATTCTCGGTGTGTTTCCCTTACTGTTCTTTAAAAAAAAGTCTTATGCTGCAACCTACCAGCAACTTTTGTTTATTTCAGTGTTTGTCAAACTTGACAACTTAAAAATGAGAACTTCAGCTTCCAGAATTCATGGATGTTGATGGGAGTTCATGGATTTGGGTAGTTGAAGTTCACACATTTCAAAGTTGCCAAGTTTGAGAAATACTGATCTATTTAATCCAGAGATGGAAATCATTGATCTTCATTTATTGTTTTTGTTCTTTGTCTTTTTATCCATAAAGTTCCTCCAGTTCCTCTTTTTAACAAGAGTTTTATTTAGAAATAGAGATAAAACCACAGGCATTGAAGAACACAAATCTTGAGTAGCAGATTGTATACATTTGATTAGAAAGTGAAGATACAGTAAATAAATACAGAAGAAGTGAAAAAGGTTATGTGTTTATTTTTTTATTTGCTATGAGGATGAATATCTTTGATCATATTTGAAATAAACACAATATTCTATGCAGAGGTGGAATCAAAGTATAATTCTGCTTCCAACTGATTTTAGAAGATTACTCAGCAGTATGGAGTCAGCTTTGATAGTAACAGTAACACCTCCTACCTCCTTACACCGATAGGAGTCAATTCAACAACTGTAAAATTATTTGAAACCATAATACTAGCTGTAACAGTAATTGCACCGCAAAACCATACTGAGATTTTTTTTCTCTATCTGTTAATGTCAAACATTTTCTTTTGGGTTTTTTTGGTCTGAAGTCAAAGAAGCTTATGATGTTATGTCATGCAATTTATGGCATATTTTATTACAAATAGTGTAAATTTGTTGATAGCTTCAGGAAGTTCCTGTTGCTTTCTTTTCTAGATAAACTGCTTGAAATACCTATATTTAATATGATTGACAAAGATAAGATAACCTTTATTGTCATTTTTTTTTACTGTGGGGACAATGGCACACATCAAAAATGAAATTTAATTGCCCACTCTTAAAGTGAAACACATATATGACACACACCTAAACATACTATATACAACATATGTATAGACCCACACCCCTACATTTACATAACAAATAAATATTAAATACTATCCATCTTGAATATATAACGGAAGGAGGAAGGTTAATGCTGTATGGAATGAAACTATGGCTGAATCTGGATGTTTTGCTATGGATATCACGAAGCCTCCTCCCATAAGGTAACAAAGAAAACAAATCATGAAGAGGATGTGTAGTTTCCCAGATAATCTTACAGGCCCTGCTCAAGCAACGCCTCTGTGCTATGTCCTGGATGGGAGGGAGGGAACTGCCAATGATTTTTTGGGCCATTGTCACCACTCTCTGCACTCTGAAGCAGTGATGCTTCCAAACCAGATTGTGATGCTGTATGACAGGATGCTCTCAATCGTCCCCCTGTAGAAAGTGGTCAGGACAGGGGAAGGAAGATGTACTTTTGTCATCCAACACAGAAAATGCAGGTGCTGCTGGGCCCACTTCACCAGTCTCTCACTGTTGAGCGACTAAGCCAGCCTACTCATTAGCTGCACACCCAGGAATTTGATGCTGGTAATCATCTCCACAGATGAATCATTAACGCACAGAGAAGTGTGGCTGTGCCTGCCTTTTCTGAAATCAACAATGATCTCTTTGGTTTTTCCGGTATTTAAAACCAAGCTGTTTTCCTTACACCAGTTCACCAACCCCTCAACCTCCTTGAGGTAAGCTTCTACCTTGTCATCCTGAATAAGGCCCACTACTGTTGTATCATCTGCGAACTTCACAATATGGTTGGTGGCAAATAGCACAACAGTCATGGGTCAACAGGATGAACAGCAGCAGACTTAAGACACAGCCCTGAGGAGAACCGGTGCTCAAGAAAATGGTATTAGAGGTATTTGTTCCAACTCACACATATTGGGACCTGTTGGTAAGAAAATCAAGAATCCAGTTGCACAAAGGAGTGTTTAAGCCTAAAAGGCCCAGTTTGTCTACTAGATGCTGGAGAATGATTGTGTTAAACGCTGAACTGAAGTCGACAAAAAACAAACACACGTGAGTATTTCTTTCCTCTAAGTGCTTCAAGCTCAGATGGAGAACAGAAGAAATAGCATCCTCCGTAGAACGATTTGGTTGGTAGGCAAACTGAAGTGGGTCAAATGCTGGTGGGAGGCTAGATACAATAATGTCCTTTATCAGCTTCTCAAATCATTTCATAATGGTGGATATTCTAAGATGGCGGTGCCTGGATTGGCTGTGACTGCATTGGCTCTAGAAGGAGGCAAAGGAAGAGAGGATCCAGGGCTTATGGAGTGAAGGAACTGGATGAGACTGTCGGCAGGCCCAAAGGAAGAGAGAGAGGCTTCTGGAGGAGTTGGTGGCGGTGGCAGCATGCTCCAGGGGTGAAAAGAAGCAAATCCTCTTTAAGGAAAAGGTAGAAGAGTCAGGATCAGAAAAAAGAAAGGAGGCAAGGTTGTCATGCAGGAATACAAGCTAATTTTAGGGCTAATCCACATAGAGCTCCATTTCCATCTGTCCTGTTTGCCACCATTCATTCCCTAGAGACTAAAATGGACGATCTGAAACTTGAGCTGGCCACGAACAAGGAGTGTATATCGGAGGTGGTGACCCTTTGAGAGATGATGATGATGATGATGATGATGATGATGATGATGTCAGTGCAACCAGATGGTAATCATTGAGGCTTGTAATTGTGGACTTTTTTGGCACTGGCAAGATGATGACCATTTCAAAACATGATGGGACCACTGCCTGCTGCAATGAGAGATCAAAAATATCTGTGAGGACATAAGCCAGCTCCTCTGCGCATTCCCTGGGAGGAGACATCCAGGAATGTTATCTGGGCCTGCTGCTTTCCAAATGTTAACTTTCTGCAGTGTTTTCTGGACAGAGGTGATATCAAAGCTTAGCATTTGCTCATCAGAATGGGGTACAGCTTTCCTAGCAGGAGTGCTATTTAATGCCTCAAATCTACCCAAAAATGTATTCAGTTTGTTTAGGAAGTCTTTGTCATCCTTGCATCTTGATGGAGTCACCTTGTATTCTGTAATGGCCTGGATCCCTTGCCACATTCGCCTGGTGTTTGTTGGGTCCTGAAAAAAGTTCTGAATTTTCAGGCAATGGGCTTGCTTTGCATCTTTCTATAGCATAAATCTTGCATATAGCGAATAGTCACAACTAGGAATATTAAAGCAAGCACTAATATTGTTGCTGTAGGGACCATGCTAATATGACATTCTGGAATTACAGTATATCTTAGTGTTTATCTACACCAAACCATTGAGCAGTGTAATGAGGCTACGGATACATTATTTATTAAGCTGATTGCTTGCTGATGTTAAGGATGATCAGTTGGTGTGCTTTCAATGAAAGATAATGACTGGAAAAGAGAAATGATGACTATTTTTGAAAGTTAAATGCTTTCAAAAGTTAAATTATATATAACCCGAATAACCAAAGACCTACATATATATATATATATATATATATATATATATATATATATATATATATATATATATATATATATATATATATATATATATATATATATATATATATA